>NC_056750.1:512314716-512464716 GCF_019279795.1 Protopterus annectens
AAACAGCATAGAAAAATCAGGAAGTACAGTACAGGAACACATTACAATAAAATGGAAAATATTGCAACACAATTCAATAAACGAAAGAAGCTGCTGTCTAAAAATACAAAAGTGAGAACTCAGAACTAGAAAAGCACCCTCCTCAGCCTAAACAAGCAAATAAGACAACTCAAAAATCCTTAAAGAGCAACTATGAGAAAAATTGGTCAACCATAGCCAAAGATAACCATAAAGCTTTCTTCAGCTATGTCCGCAACCTGAAAAGGTAGGCCTCAGATGTGTGCTGAACAAATTGTGGATTGTATTGCACACACTGACCCTGTGGAAACTGCAAACCTGTCAGCAGACAAGTTTGACAAAAGCTTTACCTCCTCCCTGCATCTCCAAACAACAAGTCATCAATGTTCTCTGCAAAACTAGAACACAGCCTCCATGGGACCAGATGGCATTCTGGGCTTCATTCTTAATGTTCTTAAACAAGAGCTAACTACTCCACTAGTCATCCTATTCAACCACAGCATGAGTACTGCCTTTACCCCCACTGAATAGAAAACAGTGACTGTTATCCCCCTCCACAAGGGTGGCTTGGCAACAGACCCAGGTAACTATAGATACACAAGTTTAACCAGCCTCATCTGTAAGGCAGTGTAACAAATTATGGATCTCATAAATAAGGATATAGGTGACTTCCAAACCCTAGATCTGTTCCATTTCGGTTTTGTCAAAGGATGGTCATGCCTGCTAAAAGTGGTGGACTTCAAGAATGTGACCAGAGACATAGACTAAGGCAAAGCTGTGCACACAGCCTATTTTGACTTGGCCAAGGCCTTTGACACAATTCCATATTTGGACATCATTGGCAAACTAACCCAGTTGAATATCAACTCCTATGTTGTCAGGTGGCTTGCAGACTGGCTCACACATTGACAACACTCAGTCAGTCAAAGTGGAAGACTTCCCCTCTACCAGCAGACCTGTCACCAGTGGAGCCCACAAGGGTCAGTGCTGGGCCCCTTCTTGTTTGGTATATACTTCTCAGAAGTCCAGGCCAAAATGGAGGGGCTGTGGCTAACCAAGTTTGCGGATGACTGCAAATTAGGTGCCATCATTGAATCCCCTAACGATGTCAGCATTCTTCAAAACGGCTTATGCAAACCAATCACCCTTACAAGCTTCCTTTACAAATCATGCAACATATTATGACAGACCTCAAACTGTGATGTCAAGGATCTTGTTAGACTTGACCTTCAACAGGCTAGGTTTGTGAAGGGTGGTAAAAATTGTCTGTTTAATCTGATAAACTTCTCTGAAAGGTGTACAGAGACTGTAGACTGTAGCCATTCAATGACCTTGCCAAGGCCTTCAGCACCACTCTCCAGGTTGTCATCACACAAAAGCAAAATGCTGTAAAAATTGACCCAACATGTGGTAAAATGGATAACAACCTGGCTGAAAGACAGAGTCCATTAAGTGCAAATTGCAGTGCCTCAAATTGTATGAACGTGACCAGCAATATCCCTCAAGGCTCAGAGCTTGCACCACTCTTTTTTGGTATTTACTTCTCAGATCTCAAAACAGCCAAGACCAACAGCTAACAAAGTTCACAAATGATAGCAAATAGAGTTTGTTGCTTTCACCCTCCGACACCAAAACCCTACAGAATAAACTATCTCTAGTAAATTTTTGATGTACTAAACAGGTTCACACTAAATACTGAAAGGCATAGTAGCACCACTTTTAGTAGACAGCCGCTCCACTCATCTTATTGTCTAGACAATACAGTTCCACAGAATGAAAATGCAGTCAGAGACCTAGGTAGCTCTGTTGATAGTGTCCTCTCTTTTGACCATCATGTGACAAAGATGGTCAGGAAATCCTATTATGTAGCTCAGCTAATTACTAAAGGAATATCATAAAGGCCTAAAAAAGTAATCAATCATTCCCTTATACTCAGCAGTTATACTTCCCACTAATCAGGCCAATTACACAGTACAACGCCATCACCGAGATGCATCTCACTAAACATATCAAGCAATTAGAAAGACCCCAAAGGTTCTTGAGCAGAAAGATCCTACGACTAAAGTCCCTGAGCTACCATGAGAGGCTGGAACCTCTGCCCCATTATTTAGTGTGTTATAGGTTTTGAGGGGAAATCTCTCTTTCTGTTACTGTTCTTGTCTTGGACCTCTGCAAGTCCAATATCTCCAATACCCAAAACTTGTCCTGGACCTCTGCAAGTCCAGTATCTCCAATACCTAAAACACACACTTAACTCTTCACTAACAGATAAACAAAAACCTTGTGGAGGAGCAGGTTTATGACACAATGCCTCACAAACCTCTGGAATAAACACCTCTGTATGTTAAGCAGTATGACACACTATCTTCCTTTAAACATAGACTAAATGAATGGAAGGGTATCCATAAATTTACTGTAGGATTGACTAATATGGCCTTCCTGAAGAAAGAAGGTATGGCCTGGGGTAGGATTGTATCAAGGCAAAAATGGTCAGAATACTCAGTGGACTTGGAATATGAATCTATATAATCTGTCAAAAACAGACTCTGGTCTGGTAGAAGGAATAAATTGAGCGTAGGCTTGAGGTTCAGCAGCTATACAGGTCCTATGTCACTTACCAACTTCCTTTTCCTTACAATGCTTCTCCTGTGAGGGGTTTAGGCCTCAAAGCAGAGAGGATTCCAAATGCTGGATCTTCACCAGTTACTTAGCATCTCCTTCATACAGTACCACTGAACCCCATGCAGATACAAAGCCCTTTGAATGTCATATAAGGCACCAATATAATTTAAACACTTAAAGGATTTGTAATGTGTGCAGGTGAGAGGGTGGTCTTTTGCAACAATGACATTTTGTGTTGAAGCTGTGAGATAAGAAGGTGAAAGACCTGCAACTGACAGTTAATACAAAAATCCCATTCATCATGAGAAACTTAGAAACAGATGGGTAATACTTAAGTTGAAACCATAAACCTCTAAACAATGCTTTGAAAATAGCTAAGTGCAAGAAAATGCAGGTTTTACTTCAGAAACATAATTTTCCCCTAGAGCAGAGTAGAGCCATTGAGTGTGAAACCAGACTGTTTCACACAGAAGACTCCACTTATTTTCTTCTAAGTCCAGTAGATTTCAGGAGCAAATAATGGCAGCTTGAGAAAACTGTGCGCCAGTTGGCCCTAATACCACAGTTTCAGATGCAAGTGTTACTGCAAGCCAAGTTTGCTTGTTTGTTTCTTTCGGCTTTTCCCGGTTAGGGGTCGCCACAGCAGAACTCCGGTCCGCTAATGATTGGCAGTAGATTTTTACGTGCTGGCTTGCTGGGCCTAACGCATAACCTTCAACGAAGGAACGCCCATTCACGCATGTCGCCACACAGAAGACGCTCTAACTGAGAATCGAACGGGCAACGTCTAACTGTGAGGCGACAACGCTACCGCAGCACCACCACTTCAGATGTTACTGCAAGCCAAGAATTATTCAAAATCATACAAGTTGAACTCAGGTGTTCTATATCAAACATATGCAGTTTGAGAGATCAATGAACTAGCCTAAGGGCAAAAGATTTAAAGGTTGAAAAAGGAGACGTTCTGATTTCACTGGGTAGAAAGACGCACAGACTACAGACGATAAGTGTAAATAATATAAAATATAAATCAATAAATGTAAATCATGTAGTTTTGCTAGGTCTAACAAGGTTAGAAGCCAAAGTCAGTCGTGTGTTTTTCAGCATAGTTCAAGTAAAATAAATTTTTAATATTTATTTTAAACATGGCTGTTAATTAATTCAATAAAATAATAATGCAGGTTACATTCTATTTACCGAGAAAATAGTAGACATCAAATGGTCTCCTATTTCAGTGCTGCCAGAGTACAGGCAATTGGCTGCAGAAGGAATGTAATCAGCTGCATAAAGCGGTAACATATACTGCAACTGGCAAAAGACAAGAACAATGAAGAAAGAACATAGAATTGTTGTTTTGTATGCTTTTAAAATGTATAACAGTTAAACTTCCAAAATAAGTACTTTCACAGTTTTAAACATAAGGCTTACTAACTAACTGGACAGAAATAATCTTTTTAGCTTATTAATTGAGTTGACTTTCTCATATTGCAGGCTGTGAGCAATAAAAGGTTCCAGTTGCTAGGCGAACACCAGTGCAGTGAAAGCAAGCTTGTTTCTATGGATACTTCACACTGCAAGGTTAAAGATTATTTGATCATCTGTACTCCTTGCACCTTCCCATGATTCAAATACTTCAAAGAGATATTTAAAAATTAATTTAGCCTCTATACTAATGTGGAGTAAAATCCAAGTCCTTCTTCAATGGAATCACTATTTAAGAAAGCTTGTTGAACTCTAAATGCCATGCATATGACGAGACAAGATTTTGTGCTGTACCTAATCAGTTTACTAATGCAAGTAAAGTAGAAATAAGAAATTTTTTATCATGTCAGAATGGCTGCACTTACATAACTCTCAGCAGGTATGCAGAGTTCACTATAACCACACCGTACAGCCCATTTTATTACAAATATATTTTAGAAATATGTTTAGAAAAGATGCAACAGTTATATACACAAAGCACAACTGAAATATTGATCAGGGAAGACTAAATAAGTGAGAAACAGCGCTGCAATTCACTGCTTATCTTTACTCGCCTTTTTCATTTATATGCATCATCAGCAAAGTTTTCCTAATAAATACAGCACTTCACAGGAAAATGGGAACAGGGGACAGAGAAAAAACATGCAGAGTTTGGCAGTCATTTAGTATAGCTGGTGGTCATTATATTCTAAAGGACTGGGGCAAGCCAAGAAAATAGCCAGAGGTGCTACTAACTGCACGTAGGAGTTGTCCTTATCAAAGCAATATCAATGAGTGCACCAGTCTGGTACATGTCCAAAACTGTTTTATCCACTTTTATCTGAAGCATGAAGAGATACAAGTGGTCATAAAAGGGTGTTGGGAGATGGACATGGGTCTCATCAACAAAACTAACAAAACATCTGTAGCTATCTGTGCATAGTTTGCACCAAAGCTGCAAGTCTCCCCCTCTCACAGCTGACCATCTCCTATTCACATTCACCAAGTCTACTGAACCTGCCTTAGTTTACCCTTGAGCTCAGATCGAGAATGCTGATGAAGCATCATCTGGCATCCACCACCCCACAGCAACCTTGCAAGTTTCACAATAACTGCCTTTGTGAGATGGATGCATATATGCTTCCTGCTTACCTTGTAGTATGTCATTTGCCATGCAAAGCTTACCATACTATTAGTACTGCTATTGTGGTGAACCAAGGCTGCCCCCCCAAGGATGGGCAAGCTGGCATCAGCCGCTCACTCCCCTCTTTCTCCACCTGGTCACTCCAGTGTACATGCTGCTAGTCAAACACAGGTCACTTAGGGTGTGATCACGGCTTTATCCCTCTGTACTATGGAGTCACAGGCTTGGAAGCCACCAGTTTAAACAATAAGTAATACATGGATAAACCAGCTGGAACAAGGAGAAAAGAGAATAGGTGAGCATCACCAAAATAATCAAAATCTTACCATAGTATGTGCGTATGTCTGTCTGGCTGTCTCCCTCTCTTTGTAACTGTGGGTGAGTTGCTCATTCCATTCAAAGTAAGTGACACATGACAGGCTGTTGAAATCGAAAGGCTAAAGGATGACACGCAGAAATCAGAATACAGATGGTTGAACAAGGAATGAATCATTTCTGCCCATGCTGGACAGGGCACTGCAACATACTAATTTAGTAGCTGTATTCTCTTAGTGAACTCCAGTGTGATAACTGATTTTACAACATAAGTAAGATACAAGAGCTGTTTGAGGACTTGCTTAGCAGCACAATGTTTAAACGTCTGTACACTGTGTAAGAATTCTGTTATTTGCCAAAGAACAGGAAGACATTTCAATCTAGTACTCCCCACAGTAATGGATTATTTATGTATGAACTTGTTTATCATTTGACTGACAAGGTTGGTATGATCAGGCACTCAACATTTACAGAAGACACCAAGCAAAAAAAAAAAAAAGTTCCACTGTCACTTCAAAGATACTATGAAAAAATGTGCATTGCTACAATTTTTGCAGGTAATCAAGAAGTTGAGAATGATTTTAAAAAGCACAAAAATGTACGGTATTTTTATATACTATTTTAGCATGTTGCATGGTACAAATACTATTGTGTGGTATATATACTCTGCATAAATCACAGCAACAGATAAGAATCAGATAGAGCAGAAGCCCTAATAGCACTGTAACTGATGTTAACTGCCCAATCATGACATGGTTAAAATCATTAAAGTACTATATTAGTTTAGAGAGAGAATAAGAGTTATTTTGAACAGACTATAGTGCCAAAATCATTTCGATATAAAACAGAGAAGTTCAAATAGTTGAAATCATAGACTTGCGGACAGGCAGCTCTAATATGCAAGAACATTGTTTCTATAGGCCTGTCTGACAATTTTCTTGTCTATGGAGCAAGTATAAAGCCATCAAATGGTATGAGCCCTGTGGTGGTGGAAGTGGTGTGTGGAAGATGAAACACTGGAATGATTATTTAGTCAAAGACTGTGTTCTTTATATATTGTCCTACAGGTCAGACCTAATGGGATGAAGCTTAGTCACTTACCAAGTGTCATCCAGCCTCTCAATCTGTTAGCAGCACAATCCTAATGCAGCTTTAGCTACAGACTCATACGGTCTAAAATCTATATAAATTGTCTATGACACACCGACACCTGTAAGTACAGGAGTACCACATGCTACCTTTGGTTCCAAAAAAATGAAGCAGCAATGTAACATCTGAACTACTCACTGAGGTAGTACAACATGTGATAAAAGTCCCCTTGAGCATGAAAATGAATATCATCTTTAACAAGAATTGTTTTATGCTTTGTCATAATAGACTCTAAAGTATTCTGTTTTAAGATAAACCACCTCTACAGTTACTCCATTGCATGTATGACACTGAGTAAATCATTGCTGCAAGGAATGCATTTAAGACAAACACCATGAATTTAGTTCTTGAGTTCATCAGATGTTCTCAGTCTTTAATCAGTTTTCAAGGTTCATTAAACCCCTTTGGCATATAGCTCGAGTCATCATTATTAATAGAAGTATCATCAATGTACTTAAATGACCCAACAACTCTACATATTTGAAGTGAATTACTTAACATATAATGACACCATTGCATGAATTAGGACCGATCTCTGCTGAACTACAGTCTTGACGGTTCTAGCAGCAGCAAGATGGAAGCATCATTTAGCTATACAAATATGAGTCGGGTTCTCTTGACATCATTCAGCTATATGCAAGTATAAGCATACTTCTCAACAGCCAAGTACAAGAAATATGGACAAAGCCCCAAAATGAGGGAAACTTTAAATATCACTCTTATAAGTTTACAAAGTTTCTAGAGTAACATGTTTTGTGTTAGCATACATTATCTATGTGATATGGAGTCTGAAACTCAAATGTTTTTCCTTTGGTGACCAGTCCTCAGCGATCTGCCACAAAAAAAAAATTTGGCGTAATGGGCCAAAAATATGATAAATAATTCTGGATATTCTACAAAAATGTGGACAGTTGAGAGGTACGAGTCCAAGCCAAGGTCTCTATACTGCCTACATAGAATAAAACAGATCTTATTTTTTCATGGCATCATAGCAAATATGCAATTATCTCTGAAAACAAATGCTTCAGCACAATGGCAGAGGAAGGTACAATGGCAGACACTTCTTTCATAATAATCAATCAATTACAAGACATAATCCATATGGAGCAATGTGTTATCAGACCTCAATCAGTGGCACAACAGGTAGCACAATCACCTGTAGTGCAGAAGGTTGTAGATTCTATTCCCACACCAGGCAGATTGATTGCCGACATTGCAGTACAGCATGAGGAGAGAGTGGTGCACTCCTGAATGTGCCATATTTTAGGTAAAATGGTGGTACGAGTCCCTATCTGCTTGACTTAGTGGTAACTCAGGTGGTTTGCCAAATGTCTCATGGCACCTATCGAAATGAGTAAGGGAAGTTCCCAGATACCCTGGCCAAATCACCACCTGTAGTATAAATACCACCTTGGGTCATTCCTGAAAAAAGGTTAACCTAGAGGGATTAACCCAGGCAACAAAGGATACACAGATAGATAATGATGTAATTTATTCCATGGATACATTATCAAAAAAATGCCTCTTGAGCAGATGGCAATGGACTCAGCAGAAAAGATACCAGCAAAACACAGAAATAGGAATACAAAGTCATTCTAAAACATGCCTTTATCAAGACACCAGGAAGACATGTAAATTACAATGACAAAATGAACATATGATTTTGAGCTTTACAGAGGTCTTTTTCGTTCGAATCTGCTATGCATCAACTTGTGGGATTTCACCTTCTTAGTATCCCACATGTGGAATAAATAAAATAATTTTCCTGAAAACTAAACATTTCAGAGCTTAAGCTGTCTTTCACTTGTGATATGCTGATGAAGTAAAATAAAACCATAACACACATCCATATTTAATGCAATATGGCTTGCCAGCTAGGTAGCAATATTAAAGACAATTCATTTTTTTAATCTTGGCATGTTCTGTTCTGAAATATTTCATTTCTTCATCTTCAGTTAAACATTCTGTTCTTATCACTTGATTTGTGGAGTGAATGGCTTTGTCAGCCAGTAAACTTTAATTTATGAGCTAACATGCTGGAATTGCTGTGTCCTGCAATCAGCTGAATATACTTGGGTGGTAAAATATACTTTAATAGTAAAAATATCACAAGAAAGTAAGACTTTTTATCTCAAACAATTATTTTCTTAACATATCACAGTTTTTTGTACTGAAATACAGCAAGACATGAGAGGATTTCAGGGAGAAGGGAGAAAATGGAAGATTAAATCAATGGACCAGTACCACAACATAGTGACTGTGGAACAGTATTAGCAAGCTTTGTCTCCATTTGTCACAGCCTTTATCAACTCATCATTTCTTTTACAGGCAAGTTTATTAATTATACTAAGGAACAGCTCAATGAAATGCAAGGTAGAGTCATTCACTGGTTATATAGACAGTAATGGAGATTAGTCAGAACCATAACTCTCAACCTGCAGACGTGGAAAATACATGCGAAAACACAGTCAAACTCTGGACACTTAATTAAAATTATATTTGCATACTAAATAGCACATAACTCCTCGAGTTTCCAGTAGGATTAAGGGATACTACTCAGGAGCACACATTTACAAAAGACTGACTTACAAAAACAATGCAAAAATATAAGAATATTTTCATATTAAATCTGAATATTTTTATGAGCGATATAGAAAAAATTCACTTCACAAAGTCATGAATTTTTGCTTCTGAAAGGGGGTACTGTAACACATGGGTCATCTTCCCTTAAACTATTATTTCCAAAAGTATACTGCCAATGTGGTTTCCTGTGTAGAAAGCAAATTCAGAATTATATGTGACAGTGGAGACTTAAAGTTGTGTGAAGGAATAAACTAGGCCTAAAAATATGAACACATCTCCAAACATGTGGATAGTTAATGGGAAAACTGTGTGAGAGGGTAAATCAAGACTGAAAATAGGAATATATCTCCTAAGTGGGTCTGCTCAAAATTCCTATGTGACTATCCTACAGATCTGGATCCAGCACTAGGCAACCTAAGCAGTCACCTAGGGCCCACTGGCTTGAGGGGCCCAGTGGCGAAGGGGTTGCCACAAAATTTACATTTCTTCTTTAAGAATGCACTCTGCATGCATTACATTTTCTTCTTTAAGGACACACAAAGTGCATGCTTAGTAGCATCTGTGCATGTGTCATACTAAAGAAGCATGCACATTTAAACAATGGAGCAGAGCATGTGGGATTTTTATGGAGAATTGCTGTTCTGGATAAAAGAGGCAAGTGAACATGGATTTTTATTATGGAGAATTGTCGTTTCAATGAGAGCACATAAAGAAAAGGTTAATGGTGGCTGTGTGTGTGTGTGTGTGTGTGTGTGTGTGTGTGTGTGTGTGTGTGTGAAAAATTCCCCAGGGAGGGATGGCAGGTTATTTAACTTATTCAGGCTCACACCCTGCACCTTGATTACAGTACCCTAAAGCCTGAATCCTCTACACCAACTACTAAACTGTCATCATCAGATGCATTTTTAAGGAATGTTGAGTTTCAAGGGAAGAGAAGTTTTCTGTTGCTCATGCTAAGTCTGTTTTCAATGTATAGATGTTTTGTTTAGCAAATGGCCATCATCAGCATTTGTTCTATAAATTTTAAAAGCAGTGTTAGTAGCACAACCGTCAATATACTTGCCTTTAGTACAGAAGGCTATGGGTTCTACTCCCACACCATGCAGTGCCCTTTAAGGGAGATGGGGCTGCTGTACTCCTGAGTTTGCCCTCCTAGGGATGACTAGCAGCTAAAAACCTGATGCTAGCTTGACAGCCATTCCCTATTGCAAAATCACTATCCTTCCATTTTTTTTAATGTAACATGAACAATTTAGGGCAGCAGGCACTAAATGTGTACATGAAACACAGAAATATAAAGTTGTTTGCCTACAACAACTTTTTTCATTAGTTACTGATCTCTTTAATGTGGAATTATTCAGATGACTTTTACTTCTGTAGAAACTGTGTATATTAACAGATACTGCTGGGTTGTAATGACAGAAGTTTGATTGGCCGTTTGTGGTTAACATGTTCAGTAATAGGCAATTTTGTCATTATTGGTTCATAAGTTTTGTTTCATTCCTCACTGGAAAATGTTTAAACCTTCAAATTTAACACACACCAACAAGTGGTGCTGTATTACTCAAGGAATATAATTTAATACAATCTGAATGGTGCATCAAAGAACACATGCATGTATACATGGTCCAGAAAATGTGTGCAAGGGACCTATGGTTTGAAAACTGCCCAAAAGTAAACAATCTGCCACTGGTCAGATGTATTTTTTTTTTAATATGGGTTTTAATGCAGTTTCAAAGAATGCAAGTTATAAGGGCAGAGAAGCTCATTGTTCATGCTAAGTCGGTTTTCATTGTGAGACTGTATTGCTTTGTTTAGCAAATGGCTATTAGTGTTTGTGCTACAAAATTTGAAATAAAAGTTTTAAATATCTTAAATCATTGTAAAAGAAAGAAAATAGTATCCACACTGACTAGTATGAACAGTGTTTATGGTAAATGAATAGAAACAGCCTAGTAATGGGACACTGAAATGGTTGGGGGAGGGACTGATCCATCAACCTGCCTAGGGCCCCATTTGACCAAGAACCATCTCTCCTGTCATAGCTAGGGTTGCCACCTTTTGTTGAGGCAAAAACCAGACCAAGGCCACACCCATCGCATCACCTGTAACCCCGCTCATGTCCACCCTCTCTCCCACCCAAGTTACATCAATTTTGTGACATCCTCTTGACATCAACAGATGAGAAATCCTTTTTTCTTTTCCGGATACCTTCTTTCTGCTGATTTTTCTATGCTTTTCCTGTAAAAAAGCATAGTAAATCTGCCGATTTTACAAACTCCAATAGTCTGTTTCCTTTCTGGAAACAGAATACTGGAGTTTATACAGTGTTTTCCAGACTACTGGACAATCGGTTTGATTTCTGGATAGTCCATAAAAACAAAATGAAAACTCCAGCAAAGCTAGAACATCCACTGAGTGACCTCCCAAACCTCTTGTATCAGAGGCACATAGGATATATGCAAATGACCCTTATGAACATCAGGTGTTTCAGCTAATTTGGGATTCTGAATGCCCATGACTTGTTTCGTCCTGGGGTTTGGCTTTATTGGCCTGAAGTTGTCCATTAAAATGACAAAACAAGTCATGAGCATTCAGAATTGCCAATTAGCTGAAACACCTGATGTTCATAAAGGTCATTTGCATATATCCCAAGAGGGATATATGCAAATGACCACAAGAGGTTTGAGAGGTCACTCAGTGGAAGCTCTGGCTTTGCTGGAGTTTTCATTCTGTTTTTACATTTCTGGATAGTCCAGAACAAAAATGGATAGGTGGCAACCCTAGTCATGGCAGATGTATTAACCTTTTGTGTTTCTGAGGTGGTTGCATGTTTGAGATGTAACCACTGAGCATACTTCTCAACTTGCAGACATTGAAAATATGTGCAAAGGCTCTTAAAGTAGGCCAGACACCCAATTACCATAAAAGTTTAATGCTAATAAAATGTAGCTCTTACCACTAATAGGAGGACAGTGAGATACCTCAGAAACACATGTTTAAAAAACATGAGTGAGTAAAATCTAAGCATATTATTGAAGAAGCAGTATAAAATCTGTAGACTCAGGTAAATGATATTTCAAAAAATTGCCTCACATTTATTTTTGTTTCTGAAAAAGGAAGATGCAACTTATTGGCCTTCTTTAAGATATAGGTGCCACTAGCATTTTGGACATGTAGTTTGATTTCCTATGTTCTAAACAGCTTCAAAAAGGTGTGTATTTGTGTGGAGGGGGAAGTCAGAAAGTCATGTGGAGTTGTAAATTAAGCCTGAAAATAGTAAAACACCTCCAAAATAGCTACCTAGTAAGCAGATTCAAAATTATAGTTGACAGTGGAAATTCAGGAACGTGTGTAAAGGAGTAAACCAGGCCTGAAAATAGGAACATGCCACCAAAATATCTACTGTTATCTAGAAAATTGTGTGAATGGGTAAAATCATGCATGAAAATGGGAATCCACTTGACAAACATGGCAAAAAACAGGAAAAGGCAGTGGAAAATCCATACAGGAAAATGAAACCATAATTTTTATTAATCAAACACAATAAAGATAAGCACATTCTTCCCAGTTTCTCCAGATCTTCATCAGATAAAGCAATATTAAACGTGACCTCAATTTAAATCCAGCTCTTCATCATCACATGACCACCAGGTAACAGCTTACATTATTCATCATTTAAACAAACAGTACAGTTATTTAATGGTGTTCTATAATAAAATCCAATATTTGATTAAAAACATGCATTTACAAATTTCCTAAAGAATATACATTCAGAATAAATATGTCCCTAAAAGGTTCATAGACTGTTACAGAACAAAAATAAATATTCAATAAAGAATATAAACCCAATAATCCTACAACATAACCATCCATGCAAAAAATAAATACACAAATGCTAGTCGTGTATACTAAATAGAAGAGCCTAAAAAAATAAATATAATCTTAAAATTTAATCATATATCGTAAAATCACCTTGCATTCAAATAAATAAATTAAATACCTTGTTTAAAATGCTACCTTATCTTTCCAATACTCTCAATTTTAAAAGACAAGCAACATGTCTTTTAGTTGTATCCTCACCTTATTATATGCTCATTTTAACTCTTTAATACTAACCTAAAGATCTGTTTTATCATCTAATACTGTCAGCATCCTGTCAATATAGTCTCCCTTCTCCATAATAACCATCCCTCCCACTTTATCACGTTTCATCACCCTTAAACCCTCTGCCTTCAAATATTCCATTTTATTCATTTCAGCTTTTGTTAAATTATATGCAGATGAATCAGATTTCCTATACAATGTAGACTGCAAATCAAACTCACATAAACTTTCATAGGTTTGTATAAGTGGATGAAGGTGGGGGTTATATGTACTAGAAATTTTCAAATTCACTGAAACTGATGTTGGTACTTCATTATAACAATTCAAAATTAGATTTTCTAGTGTACCATTTAAGGTCCATAAGGACCGAAGATACGTTTGCCCTTTTTCCTGGAATAAAGGATATACCATGTGATAATGTATCTACAAGCTCAGTATCAATGGAATAAGTAGTAAAATTATAAATCTTAAACTCTCCCAAACTATTAGCAATAATTTCAGGAGAAAGTCAGTCAGTCATCATCTCCAGTGCATTGGATTCTGATAGGAAGGACAAGGAAGGTTCATACCCTACCACTGATTCCTCACTGGAGGGGGGTTGTGCATATTTTTGCTGCCACTGGTTTTCTCGTGTTCTTTTCTTTCAGTTTCCTGGATCTCCACAATGGTGAAAAATTCAAGGGATTGTTGGACAAAGAATGCTAAGGATTATTCTCCTCTAAATAATCACCTGGATGATTAGAAGTAGGTACATGGGGTTGCTCCTGTTTAGGTAGGTTAGAGTATGTATATGCTTCATAACATCTTGATTCAGTCCCAAATTGCTTTTTGCCCCAAGCCTGAGAAGTGGGTGGGTCCAAATAAACAGAACAGTTAGAAAAAACTTGAAAGGGATGTAAGAAGTATTCTATCAACTAATTTCTTCATCTGACAGTCTATGTTCTTAAAACTGACCATGCTAACATTTTCGTGTGTAGGATAATTCAAGTCTTTAGTAATCTTATTATCAAGAGCATTAGTTTCCACAATCAGCCTCTTGATAGTTTTCTTATTGTGCTTAATCAAACACTCCATATATTCTAGTCTCTGCTGATTAAACAGCACAATAAGTTCTTTATGCAGTGCAGAATCCTTTTCAAGTCAACTAGGGCATTTCCAGTTGCGGAGCCCTTTCGGGACTAAATTAGCCTTAATACACTCCAGCATGCATGAGTTTTCCAGCTGAACTTTAAACAGTTTGTAATCAAGCTCTTTGAGTAAATCATACATCAAATCAGTGTTAACTGAAATGTTTTGTACTTGAGGGGGATGAGAACTAAAGCTAAAGTTAGAATTAAGCCAGTCTCTAATTGGGAATAGCAATACCTGTATTTCTGTACCTACCTTGTGAATTTATTTTTTTATTTTTTTGTAATAAAAAGCTAGCAAATCTTTTTTTCTAAACTATGCCAGAGATAAATGTTATAGTTTTCTTAACTGGCATCAATGTAGTGGTGACATACAGGTCTATCCATAGACATCAAAGGAGGGAACCTGTTTATGGGTATAGTGTCTCCATTAAAGTCTATGGATGCAGCCCCAAATTATTCCCTTAGCCCTTCTAAGTGTAAAGGTTAAATGAATCCTTTGACTTTGGCAGGGGAAAATATCATTTTTACTAAGGGAGTTACAAAAACAGTGGCAAAGAAAAGAGATATTAATTGGGTGAGAATGTATCACAGCACTGCACCCACATGCAGAAGGTAGAGTAAAATCACGGAAAGATTTTATAAAAGCTGTCTTGTGCTCTTTATTTACAACTGAATCACACACATTTATCCCCATAAGCTTAAAAAGAACAAACCTAGTCGGGTTCTTTTTCTGTTTTAGGGAATTACTGGTTTTCTAGTTCTACCCAAATCAAAACTAATTGTGGAGTAAAATTTGTAAATGCACACCTGAGAAAGCTGCATTATGGGTGAAAAATACATGTCCTTAATGCATGGATCAGTGACAGGAGGAAGTACTGTAGTTTTGAAGGCCAGTCCTCATAAAACAAATGTCACTTTCTGCTACTTTACAGATTTAATATTAAAATGTTACTTTCTGCTACTTTACAGATTTAATATTCTGTACGATTATTGTTATTCTCCTTAAAGACCTGAATCCAAAATCTCAGTCTCTCCTGGTTTCTTAACCCCCCCCCCCAACACACACACACACACACACACACACACACACACACACACACACACACACACACAGTTTCATTCATCATCACCTCTTCCACACTGAATTATAGTTTTCTGCTTGTGCTATGTACAGGAGCCTTAACTGTGTAGCTCTGAAATACGCCTTCAAATCGGGTAATCCCAAGCTGCCTGTTCTGCTGGAAGAATCATCTTATCCCACTTTACTCTTGCCATGTTCCCCTCCCAGATAGAGTCCTTCATCTCTTTATTAATTGCTATCCACAACTTCTCCCCTGGTTGATAAAAATATGCCTGACCTGTATGCAAGACTAGTTGGACTATAAACACAACTGCTTACATCTTACTATCCATATAATAAAGCTTCCATTTTCACAGCTTTTGTATCAACTTCCATTGGGTCTCTTCCCACATATCCTTAGCTGCACACTAGAACCACTAGTTTTTTCCCATCCTAGCTTCCAAATTTCCAAAGGAATACCATCTATTCCTGCAAACCTTCCTTTAGATTGGTTATACAGCACAATTTTTATCTTGTGTCCTCTTACCCTAACTGTTAGTAAATGAGCCTCATCTACCTGCAAACTTGGCATATTTAATTCTTCCATAAACATTTCCATTTGTATCTTTTCTTGATTTCCATTTATGAAAGTATTTCTCTGTTTTATACAGACTTTCAGAGAAGTTGACATTTTCTAATATCTCTGCAGGATCTCTTGCAACTTTCCTTGTTATAGGCTCCCTAAGCTTGGCAACACCCCTTTCTACTTTCTGTTGCCAGAGTCATTGTGCTAAAAGTTTTTGTGTTCTAGTGTTATCATCAAAAAACAGTTGCTTAACAGCGATCTTTCTAAACTCATGTAGATTACCAAGGTAAGCCATTATTTTTTGCTTAGCATTCTGCATTTATTCCTCTTTTTCTGTGAGATTCCATCTATTCTGCAATACTTCAACATTCATCAGTCCCTCTAAATAATTCTTGTTACTTATTAACCATAGCTCCCTTTCTTTTTTTCCACCCTATTTTAAACTCCACCTTAATTTTATCCCACTCCCTGGCTATATTTTCAGAAGTAATTTTTATCCTCTCGAATAGCTCCTGAATAATCTCCACCATCCACTCCTTCAATTCCTCTCTTTTCAACAGACAGGTGGGAAAACACCAGTATCTCATTTTTGTTTCATTACCTTGTGTTTTTAGTCGTATCAAGACCTTCAATTAAATGCACACATTCCTGTGACTGTAAATTCTGTCTACCCTAGCCCAGTTTTTATATCCTGGGGAATAATATATAAATTCACTCCGAACTTCTAGAAGGTGAGAGCCTACAGTCTGGCACTTCTAGTCATAGCCCATATTATTCCCTTTTCAGGTCATATGGGCATAAAATGTACCATAAGACATATTATGCAGAACTTCTATTGACCTTGGATTTCCACAGATGTAACAGGGTACTGCAGGACCTGTGAGCAGTGCCAAATGGTAGGCAAGGCAGGAGACAAGTTGAAAGCTCCTTTGATGCCTTTGCCTGTGATTGAGAAGCCATTTCAGGGGGGTAGCAATGGTTAATGTGGGGCCTCTGAGTACCCCAAGTTTCACAGGAAAAAATATATCCTAGTGGTAGTAAATTATGCTACCAGATACCCTGAGGCAATGGCTCTGTCACCTATTGAGGCAGAAAAGGTGGCAAATGCTTTGTCAGAGATTATCAGCAGGGTAGGTTTTCCAAAAGAAATACTGATTGACAGAGGTGACAATTTCATGTCAGACCTGCTGGCTTGTCTCTGGGAGCACTGTGGGGTGAAACACCTAACGACAACCTCCTACTAGCCCCAGACTAATGGTTTTGTTGAGAGGTTAAACTCTATACTCAAGACCATGCCATGGGCATTTGCAGACTAGTTTAAGAGGGACTGGGACAAATATTTGCCCCATCTGTTATTTGCTTACAGAGAGGTTCCCCAGGAATCCACAGGTTTTTCACCCTTTGAGTTGCTGTATGAGCATAGGGTGAGGGGATCTCTAGATTTAATTTGGGATGAGTGGGAGGGTGTGAATCTCACAAGGAGTCTGTTGTGGCATACATCCTAAACCTCAGGACAAGGCTCAGGGAACTCAGGAGAATCTGGCAGAAGCCCAACAGCAGAAAATGGTCTGGTATGCCAGGAATACTCAAGCTAGAGAGTATGCTGTAGGGCAGCAGGTAATGGTTCTCATTCCTGGCAGACACAACAAGCTGCAGGCAGCTTGTGAGGGATACTACAAGGTGGTAAGGAAGGTCAGTGATGTTAACTACATGGTAGAACTGCTAGGCAGGGGCACAAATTGTACCATGTTAACATAATGAAACCTTACCACGATAAGGAGGCCCTTGTGCTGAGTATTTGTACTGGATTGCAGGGGGAGTCTGAGGGAGACATGGTGACTGATCTCCTCAGCGAGGCACAGACTGACACATCAGTAGAAGGGGTAGCAATGTCCCCGCAACTACCCCCTACCCAGGTTCAAGAAATCTGAGCTATTACAGGAGTATGGGGACATGTTCACTGGGAAACCAGGGTGCACCCACCTGGTGCAACACCATGCGGATACAGGACCCCAAAGGCCTGTTAGGCAGGCCCCTTATAGGGTGCCTGAGAGAGTCAAAGAGACTCTGAGGGAGGAGATGGCGGAAATGTTGGAGCTAGGGGTAATTCAGGAGTCCAGCAGTCCCTGGGCCTCCCCAGTTGTACTGATACTAAAGAAGGATGGCAGCACTAGGTTGTGTGTGGACTACAGGAAATTAAATAGTCACACAGAGTCAGATGCTTACCCCATGCCTAGGACAGATAAAGCCCTAGAGTGGCTGGGTGGGGCCAAGTATCTTACCACCACAGATCTTACAAAGGGTTACTGGCAGGTGCCCTCAACTCCCAGTGCTAGAGAGAGGTCGCCTTTGTGACTCCTTTTGGCTTGTATGAGTTCACAAAGATGCCCTTTGGGATGAAAAATGCCCCAGCAACTTTCCAGAGGCTGGTTGATCATATCCTAGCAGGAGCAGGAGATTTTGCCCTTGTGTACCTAGATGATATTGCCATCTACAGCCATTCCTGGCAAAAGCACCTTCAGCATTTCAGGGAGGTGCTGGGCAGACTACAAAGGGCAGGGTTGACCATTAAGCCCAGCAAATGTCAGGTGGGTATGGCAGAGATCTCCTACCTGGGACATAGAGTGAGGAATGGTAAGATCAGGCCAGAACATGATAAAGTGGAAGACATTCAGGCATGACCTGCACCTGTTACCAAAAAGCAGGTTAGAGCATTTTTAGGGACGGCAGGGTATTACAGAAAGTGTCCCCCCAGTTATAGTACCATAGCTGCTCACCTCACAGACCTGACAAGGAAAAGCAGGCCCAGATAAGGTAGTGTGGACCCCAGCATGTGAGCAGGCATTTTAGAAGCTTAAAGGAGCTTTGGGAGGACCCCCTGTGTTAGCCTGTCTAGATTACAGCATAGAATGTGTTGTGCAGGTGGATGCTTCAAACAATGGGTTGGGGGCTGTACTTAGCCAAATTTTTTTCAGAGGGAGAAGAGCACCCAGTGGTTTATCTTGGTTGTAGGCTCCAACCCAGGAAGGAATGCTATGCAGCTGTAGAAAATGAATGTCTAGCCATAGTGTGGGCATTGCAAAAACTTCAGTCTTATCTGTATGGAAGAAAATGCACTGTAGTTAAAGACCACAATCCACTAACATGGCTACATCGAGCCAGCCAGCAAAATGCCTAGTTACTAAGGTGGAGCCAAGGGTTGCAAGCATGTGATATGACAGTGCAGCACCGCAGTGGGGTTTAGCAATGCCAACGCAGATGGGCTCTTAAAAACAGGGAATGGGGTAAGGTATTCTAACAGAAGTGACAATTTCATGTTTCTCAAGAGTCACTTGAAAAACTAGCTTGAGTTCTCGTGTGTGGGGGGATTTGTGAAGGCTGCCAGCCTGGCTATCTGGAATTTTGTAAATAATTCTATGCCATTTGTGAATAGTAATATGATTTGTATGCTTGTCTTACAAAAGTAAGTAAACTATATGTTACATACTGAGCTTCAAGAATGTAACTACAGTACCCCCTACTGGAAAAGAGCAAAACTTAAGAAAATAAGTTGAATTGTTTACAACTGTGCTACAAAGTTAGTTACTGCAAAGAAACGGAATGTCTGCAGCTAGAAATTATTTATATTGTCTGAAAACAGAAATAATTACAGGTTTACAAGGTAAAAGTGTTTAACATCTTTACAACTTCCAGTTTTAGGCAACATTTCTAAGAAATTTTTAGCACAGAGGTGTTATATTTTAAGTTCCTGTTAGCCTGGGAACTAAAGGCAGAGGTGACAAGAATTATGTAATCTGAGATAACACAGAAGAAATGTTTGATAATAATTTAAGAAATCTCTCTCAGAGAATGTCTGTGCATTTTGTATTTGCTCTTTGGACCTAGAAACATTCTCTCATCAGCACTTCTCATCTACATTTGCCTAGCTGTGCAAGTCATTTAGGGAATAGTATATCTTAGATATAGACAGGAATACAGTAAAGAGCAGTTTAAATGTTTTCTGTATTTATGTGAGACTGGCCTGCAATGTTGTTTTAAAAGTATTTCCTGTGATTCTGAACTCTGTTGTCACTGTGTTGAGTTATTGAGTATTGTCGTATGCTTTTATTATTAAATATATTTAAATCTTTTAATTGCGGCTGGTTTGTTTAGAGATACTTAAGCTCTTAGTGTACTTGCACATGTATTTGGTGACACTGTACAGGCTACTCCTAAATAGCTTTAAAGTCTTGGACGCACTTACCATTTGGATAACGGCAACATTACACAGTAGAATTGGTCATCCATTTGGGAAGGGCCTTATAGTAGACAATAAATAGAGCTGGTGGTGGCAGTGATTACTACCTTATTGTCTGGGCATAAGGGGGCATAGCTAGTAAACCTGTGCCAGCCTTCCCATAAGTGTCTGTGTGTTTGTATACAAATCAAATCTCAAAGTGTGTGTGTGTGTGTGTGTGTGTGTGTGTGTGTGTGTGTGTGTGTGCGTGCACGTGAGCTACTTGGGCGGGGACATGAAGCACTGGTTGGACAGAGAGGGTGCCAGAGGTTTTGGCTTGACCACTCAGCTGAGATCTTAACCCTACAGCTGTGCCAGTGGGGAGTCTCACTGGAGATCTGGACAGAGAGGGAGAAACCAGCCCCAGACTGACTGTGATCTCTGTGTGCTCTTAAGAGAAATTGTATTTTTAATGTGTGGGTACTTGTCATCCTCTCAATGTGCACTTCCCCCACTTGTGTTAGTGGTGAGGATCGAGGTTCCTTGATTACTGGACCAGTGCAGGGGCATCACACGTACTAAAACTCACGGTGCAGCCTGTGCTTCTACTAAGTGCTAATTGGTGTTTGCTTATCTTTATCTCTCTCCCAGCTGAGAAAACCAATGAATGCTTTTGGAGAACATTATCTCCTAGCCAGTTTCTCTCTTCTTTTTTTCCCCAGACAATCACTCTCTACCAAGCTGTAACCAATTTCTCTGCATCATATTGTCTATATGGAGACATGAGAACCAGACAGTCCATTTCTCTTTATCAGATTGTTCCCATGGAAGACACGAAGGCTAGATACAAAACTGCTGCTAAGCATACATTCATTTGCTACAAAAAAGTCTCAGAATACTCAATATTCTTTTCCATTTACTTTCTTTCTCTTAAAACATATTACTAAATCAATCTAATGTCCTTAATCCAGTCTTTCTCCCATGCAAAAATGAGGAAAAAGCACATAAATTTTTCTTCTGTCGTTCTTTTGACAAGTTTTTTTACGTTACCATACCTACATTTCTTAAAAGAAGAAAAAGAAGGAGAGAGAGACAGGAGAAAGAAAGGGAAAATAGCAGCTCTTATTTACAATACTGATTACACTTCAAAATAACTTAGAAAACTTTATTTATAGTATGCAAAGAAAACGATGCATCTAAAAAAATAGTACTATTAAGAAAATTTTTTTCTTTACTTACAGTTACACTTCTCCCCTCTCTTCCTCTCCCCAAAGCATTTCTCCAAACATTAATAACATGAAGCAGGGCATATACTTTAGAATCTCCCACAAGTCTAACAAATTTTGAAAAAGTGCAATATTTCCAGATTTTCTAGTTTTGTCACATTTCACAAATATAATTATTGCACTGTAATCCCACATTAAAATCCTGGTGTTATTACTGTTCATCTCCATCTCCCAAATCCTGTATCTGTTCCATTTCCAGGGTACGTTTGATTCTTCTAGTCAACTTTCATGTTCCCTTCCTTTTCTCCATTTTCCATTGAAACAGGGGGCAGAAGAACAAGAAACAGAATATCCTTCCGTTTCACAGCTCACTTCTGGTTAAACAAACTTTTGTATTTCCTCCTTAGCATGCACTTTATAAATAAATGATTCTGTCCCTACAGGGAAGAATACCTTGAAGACAGCTGGGTTTGGCAGATTGGATTTACTCCCCTTCTGCCTGATATACGAGTAATCATTCTCCACAAACACTCTGCTGTCTCCCATTTTAAGTATTTTGTCCTTCTACCACAGTTTGTCAAAATCAACTACTTGTGCTGGTAGGTCTGCATCTTTACTATTAAAGGTCTAGGTTGCTTTCTCATAACCAGGTTTATAGCATACACATGAAATGCCCTTTCAGCTAGCAACTCCTGCTGTAGAATACCAGTCCAGTTGCTTATTTGTGCATTCATAAAATTCATGCAGTCTGTTCCGTCCAGCTTCTCTGGTACAGATGGAAACCTCAGGTTTTCCTTATCTGCACTATCTTCTAATTCTATTTTTTTTTTTTTTTTTTTTAATCTCTTGCTGGACAGTCTCATATTCAGCCAGCCTTTTCTTCATTTAAACCTCCGATTTTTGTAGCATTATCATTTATGTTAACCAGGTCTGCATGCAGTTGTTTTGTATCTTACTATAAAATACTGGAAGTCAAGTCTGGAGGTTGTATTACTTTTGGTTGAACAGCTGCATAACTTTCCCCAGTCAGTGTTTCTTCCCCACTTTTTTGTAACTGATTTTTTTCCAAGTGCTCTGTATTTCTTTTTTTTCCTGGCATCCATGCAGTACACTTACTAGTCAATTACTGAAATTTACCTAGAAACACAAAAGTCTACTGACCTTTCTATTACGTTTCTGTTTTCAGATTGGGACAGATAAACTTAAGCTGTTACTTAATATACAGCCATCTTGAAAGTTCTCATAAAACAAATGTTTTCCAAACTCTGGAAACTACCCCAAGAATACTAGTCATTGTGAGAGAGAATTAATTTAAATATGGATGTGGCAAATAAACTATATGTGCAACTGTTTATACTGATGATGCCATGTTGTTATAAATGAATACTGAGTCAAACATAACCCATAAACAAGCTGATCATAATTCTATAATGTTGTTCAATAAACGTTTCTGTAATAAAGACCGAATAAGCAGTAGTTGAAAATCTCTAACTACTTAGCCAAAACTCAGTTGATTTTGGTCAAATATACAAGGTAATCATATCTGCAATAATCAGCCATACATGTAATGCTACCTAATAAGGCAGCTACCTATGCATCTTTGGTTGCCCTCTTCTACAGGTGGAAGGAGTCATGAGCTGTAGGCAGTTTTCTATTGACCAGTAATGGCCACTTTGACCGGTATTAATGTACTTAGAAAAAGGGAGCTACTGTTCCTAGATGTGGAGGGATAAAGCCCTGATTATAATCCAGATAAACAGAAAATGAGGAGAAACTTGGGAGGTGGAGCAACTGGCCAAGTAAGTTGCGAGTCAGCAGCCATTGCTTGCCACTTTTGGGGTAAGAAGACAAATCAATCCATTAAATGAATGAAACAAAAAAACATATTTCATTTGGTATCATGGGAGTAAATGCACATTTGTCTGCTAAAAGGCGTTACAGGAGTAAGGCCATGCAATTACTTTTGTCTGAACCAAACTCTTATAATCAATTCTTAACCATGGGGAACAAATGGGCTAATCAGGCAAAGATAGGGCTGATATCAAAACATGATCAAGGAAAAAAAGAAAGAAAAATGAGATAAGGAATGTATTTCATACTTATGTATGCTTTATTTAATTATAAATAAGAAAGGGAGATAAATATGTCCGCACATTTTCTTATATAGACACACAAATTTTGTTAGTAAAATTGTCCTGTCACTGAAAATGAAAAGGTTTTTATGAAAACAATAAAGCCTACAGAAATATGGAAAAATTTTAAATAGTTAACAGAAAATTAACTGTCTAGGTTTGTAAATGCCCTTGAGCAAAATATGCTCCATGTTTTGCTTACTAAAAGCAGCACATGAGTGCAAGCTTGCTTGGTCTACAGTAAGGGTGTCACATATGGAGATGCACAGTAAACACATGGACAGAATCAGAAAATGCCTGAAGTGAAATATGTAACGGCTACAAAAACGGATCTATGAATAGTGAATTTCCCAACAAAAAAAAAATGCAAAATCCCAGTAGCCCACAAATGTGTAGTAATGTAACAGAATCCCACAAAACCAAATAAAACATAACCATTAAAGAAGGTCTACCCACATGGCTTCAAAATAAAGCATATATTGGTCCTGAAGCTAGATCTGTTAAAACACAGTACAGAGTGGGAAAGTGCACTGTTTTACAGAGAAATAAAGAAGACTGAATAATACAAGTATGAAAAGTCAATCTGGTTCCCATTCAAGGATGATTAATTTGAGAGAAAATAGGGAGGCAGAGAAGATGTGCTGGCCTACTTGTTTGTTTTTGTCAGCATAAGTAAGACAGGCTACTTCAATCTCTTGGTTGTACTGAATAGGAAGAAAATATTTAATTTGGGTGATCTTGTAAATGTAGTTGCAGCATAGTTTCAAAACAAATTCACAATTTAATGCTGGTTCAGAATGAGCAGAAATACTCTGATATAAACATAATACCTGGCAGATCTCAAACTACTGAGTAACACCAGAATGTTCAGAGGCATTTTGAAGTCTGACACTGTAGGCTTAGTGTCTCATTGCCTTTGGAAAGACTGGTATTAATCAGGTCTGCCCACACTTTTAAGTATTATTATACGTAGAAAACAGGCTACCTGCATCACCATTTTGTATTTATTTATTTAAGTTTGTTTATGTGGCTAGGGCATTGATCAATAGCAACCAATTTCAAGCCCATCCTGGTTTGTATAGATGCAACACTAAAGATAATATAACAGATAAACATCTACAAATATATAGAAATCTGTGTGTGTATATCTATATTTTATATATATATATATATATATATATATATATATATATATATACACATAGATATATATATATATATATATATATATATAGATACATACAGATATATATATATATATATATATATATATACATACATACATACATAGCTACAACAAATGAAACAGCAACACATTATGTACATTACTAAACACGGATGAGGATTAAAAAGGGAGAAAATTATTTTTCATCTCCCTGGCCCCAGCTTACACTACCAAGGGTAGCAGAACTTGGGATGCATGGCTAGGCTTAAAAAGGCCCCAGTGGTCATTAGCCTAGTACAGAATTAGGAACCTATGAACCTATGGGGAATAAAAAAGGAGAGAACAGAAAAAGGAGATACAAAGATTTGCTAGAACTTTGATGTAAAACAGATATTCCACCTAAAACATAATCACGGAAGCAGAGTAAAGTGAGGACTACTGTCAGGCATATAGAACTTAGATGGAAATACTTTTTCAGATCAGTGTCATGTGTTTAAATGACATTTAGTTTTATCAGCAGACTGTGTTACATTTTTCTAGTATGTATCTATTTACTGGCAGGATTAGCAGACACATCCAACTTGTCACATTAGTAGCAGGAATGAAGAATTGGTGTATTAGTCCAATACAAGAGTAAATACACCTTCGAGCCTTGACCAGTGCAGTCTGGCACTTATGTCGGAAATGGAAAAATATATTTGAGAATAGAAGTGACAGCTTGTTTTTTTTGGCCTATTGATTTTCTACTGCAAATAGAGTAACTAGTTTTCAGCAATGATATCACTGTAAGTTAATGTATCCATTTGAACTTTTAATAGCCGGCGTGGTTTCTGATCTGGAAATCCCATTTTCTAAGACAGATTGAAGGGGTTTTCATAAGATAAGTAAGAAATAAATTCCATTGCCTTTCCCATGCCGTCCTATCACTTCAAATTATGATCTGGTGACACTGAACTGAAAAAAGTCATGATAAAGGCCTTGTTTGATATACTCTGATAAAGGTACTTCGGACTAAGAGTTCAGTTATGACACCATTTCTTTTAACTCATTCTTAGTAGTTTGGCATAGGAAGAAATACTAGTAGAAGCAAATCTATTATTAAAAATAAATAAATGAACTTAGGGTAAACCTTGCTATAGCAAAGACCTTGGAAAGGGTCGCTTCTAATCTATATTTGGCAGCACATGGATTACTGTCATAAACAGACATTTATTTTTTATCACATACATCTGCTCTGTAAGATAATGTACCCTTTTAACGTAATCACTAGCCACTAAGATTTCTTGCTTTTTAAACCCCATGTTTTAAGTCAGCATACTGTGATAGCCATAAGCAAAGAAGATACACCAATCATAACTGCAAACAGCTTTCTGTGTAACGCTCAGCACACAATTACGGTTAGTAAAATTCACGAATGTGTACATCGGGAATTGTTTTTTCATAGAAAATAAACTACGAGTCCATCTCATGGTGCTGACAGTTGTAGAGTCTTTTCCTTAAACTGTAAGCTTATCTAAACCAAGAACTGCACCACTATATACCAGCAACGATGTTCAGCAAACTAGAAGCACTCAATCTGTGCAAATGTTTTTTTTTTTTTTTCGGGTTAAGCACATTGAAATATGCACAAAAACTATATAGAAAGTCAACCTAAAAGGTCAAAGGGAAGTTACCTCATGCAATGGGATAGAAGCAATTTTAGAAGATATTAAAATTATAATAAAAAAAAGTTCTACTAAATTAATGGAGAGCAGAAGCCCACACAAAAAAACAACTTCTGAAATAAAGACTTCCTGTAGCATCAAAAAGAAATACTGCATACAGCTTCCACCCCCCACTTCCCAATTGTCCCTGATTTTGGCTCACATTTTTCTACTCTGCCTCAAAGTTGTTGATGCTTGGGTATATTTCTGATGAATACATTCGGTCAGTAATGCCAGACAGAGTTTCTTAATTCTGAGAGTTCAAAGATGCAAGCTGATGCAAGCTTTTTATTCTAGTAACTTGTAAGTGAATTTGAAGAACATTTCAAAACTGTCCCTAATTTTGGGACTTTGCCCCCTCCCCTTGGCCATTTCCCATGACTTTTGTCCATGTCCAGAATTTTTGAGCAAAGAGCTGAGAGGTAAGTTTCAACCCTCGGCTGTAATGGTTGTTTTTGCCAGGACAAGACATTGCTTACTCCATAACAAGAGCTAAGCATTGGTGCCCAAAACAACCTGTTATATTTATGTATCCTACAAATCTATAATATTTAAATAATTTCTGGAATTGTCTTTTAAGCAAGCTTGTCATATAAAATACATGTTGGTGTTTTAGGATAACTTAAAGATTTGTGTCATTTTTAAAACTAAAACTATTTTAGGATGCCTTAAAGATCTGCATGATTCAGGCTGTATCTTTAATAAATGCTTTTCAAGAAGCCTGATACAGATTATGCTGTTATAGGATGAATTATTAGGCTGATTCATATATTCTGCATTCAACACCACTTCTTATTGGCAGGGGTTACATATTAATTAAAGGTTCACTTCATAGAGAAATTATACAGCGCTAGTGCATTTACAGTTCTGCAAGGTAGCAAAAAGTCATTGGAATAATTAAAGAAGTGAGCAATATGTATATTACTGATGCAGCAGTCAAGTCACGACTTAATTTGATTTAAGGGTGTAAGTCTAGAGTTCACAGTTTCAGCTAATTCATGCAATGTAACTGTGACAATAATGCTGCACATGTTAGCTTGGAGCATAGTCGGTATGAAATCACAGATTGTAACACATGCTACTAGTTACTTGAGCAAAAACTGTCAGAACAGCTTCCTTTGCATACTCCTACAAGTCATTCATCAGTGTGGAGATAAACATCTTTATCCTTCACGTGGGTGTGGGCACGCTGAAGCCTAGCCAGCAATCACGGGGCAAAAAGCATTCAAACCTGTTCCAGACATGGCATCAGTCTATTACAGTAACTGTATTAGAAGGCATACTAAATAGTCAAACACTGCTTAATCTAAGTAGTGACACACACAGACTTAATCCCAGAATACATTTAAAATCATTTAGTTTCAGCTCTGCTACACTATGTAAAACTTCTGACATGCCATGACTAATTCTGCCAAAACATTTAGCTTTAGCTCTGTTGTCATAAGAAACACTTTTACTTTCACACTGAATATAAATAAATTAGGCAGCCTTTAGTTTTTATTCTGTAATTCTAAGCAAAGCTTGGGTTTCACAGTGACTATTTATAGGAGGTATAATTTAGCTCACAATGAAAGTATATTGCAAGCCTGACTTGCACTAAGACTTGATACTGAGACTGAAAAATACTAGATATTGAGAACAAACTCTTCCTGACAATGGTAAAGCAGAAGGCATATTTCATTTATTCCAACAATCTAAGTGCAAATAATGCCTGCTTTTAATTTCAAGTAATTAGAACTGCATGTTGTGTAGAGTCAAAGTGTCCGTGTGTGTGTGTCCGTATGTGTGTGTGTGTGTCCATGTGTGTGTGTGTGTGTGTGTCCGTGCGTGTGTGTGTGTGTCCGTGTGTGGGTGTCCGTGTGTGTGGGTGTCCGTGTGTGTGGGTGTGGGTGTCCGTGTGCGTGTCAGCATGTCTGTCCTTGAATGGGATGGTGGATTGATACCATATCCGGGTTAAATTTCCATGACTTGCTTCCTCTGCACATGGGATCCTTTGGCTCCCAGACAACCATGAATTGGACTGAGCAGATAACTGGAGAATAAACACTACTATAACTGGAATGCACACAAGCTTAAGACGGAGATAAGCTACTAAATTCTATAAAGTCACACTAGGTTAATGCAAAAGACACATATGCAGAACATGGGTCAGATATTAAAACAATTTACCCTTGAGATAGCCTGCTATGCCAAGCCTTTGCACAGTACAAGTTTCTTCAACAGGCATCTGATTTTCCTCTTCCCATATTGGTGAATAGGGAATTAGAGGGGCTTACTTCACATTCCAAAATGAGAATCAGGTTTGCTATAGCAAATACCAATGAGAAAACCTCTAGGTGCTTTAACACCAATGTTAAATCTGTAAGTAACAGAGCTGCACATCACCATTAGTGGAGCTTTGGGGTGTGGCTACTGTTGGACATGTACATCAGAATCTGTGCTACAAGCTTTAGATGGATGGTAGCCCTAATGCCTACAGACCACACCTGGCATACAGGTGGAGCTGGTCTCAAGCTGCTGAGCAATTTATAGGTGCTAGGAGCAGATCGTATGCATGAGGGGTGGTAGTGCATACATGCTGATTATAACAAAATCAAACCCCACCTTACAGCATGCCAGCTCTATTTTTGAAGCCTAATACTACATGCATGACAAAGGTTTACCCATCAAGCAGTCAGCATTATGGCTGACATACAGATTGCTATGTGGAGGCATCAGACTATGGGTGATCATGGTGATGACATGGGAAGCTTGAAGGTATTCAGTATTTGTCAGAAACGTGTAATGAAATTCTCTAATGTACCATTTCAAATGCTCATTACCTTTTCCTAGTCAAGTATACACATATGCCACTCAATATTTCTTCATACCATTGGGTGGAGGAAGTGGGAGTATTGTTGCTAGATGGCAGAGACCCTCTGCAATGCTACACTTAAAACTTTGAACTCTGACCCTATATATTCTTACATGTGGCATGCTTGACAATCATGTTCAGAGGGCTCAAGCATAAGCATTAAATAGCTTAAGCACCACCTGGGTACCACAATAGGCTATCCCAAACGATGACTTGTTCTGAATAGCTGTTTTGAGATAAAAAGTACCAGTGTGAGCCCTGTTTGGTTTTCATCCCAATATTTTTTTTTGTAGGAAATTTAGAAGATTAAAAAATAAGTTGAGCTATTAGGTTTTGTTTACATACAGAAAGCAAACTGAAGGAGGATTACCACTAGAAGGAAAATTTTCTTCAATGACAAAAGCAAACACTACGGCTCAGCTATACAAGCAACTTCAGTCATTTGTCTTAAACAGATCTTTTGCTAGGCCATGACACGTTACATTCTTAGACAGTCTTTGACGAAAAAGACTCTCATATAGTTTTGCTGCGTCTATATTAGACCATCAAAGTTTCACAACTTTGAATGTTCTAATATCGACCCCTATTCAGCTAACACTGAAAATAGCGAAGCTGCGGAACACTGAATTTCTTCCTAGGGAAGGAATTTGGTTGGCAGTTCCTGTGGCTTTGCTATGTTCAGCATTGTGGTGGAAAGTTACGGGTCGGGATCAGGTAAGTGTGCGATTGTGTGGACGTGACAGTTAGGGTGCGGGTGAGGAGAGTGTGCGATAGTGATGGAACTTAGGGTTAGGGTTTGGGTTAAGGTAAGTGGATAGCTAGTTGTGTGTGTACAGTTTAGTGTAGGGTTAGATGTAGGATTTTAGGTGTATGTGTGTGGATTGCTGTTTGTTTGGTGTATTTGTGTTGTGTGTATGTGTGTCAGAACAGCAAATTTTTTCCCTTGGAAAAAATTCGCTGTTCTGCATGTTTGATATTGTCAGCGTTCGTTTTATAGGGGTCGATATTAGAACATTCGATGTTTTAAAAACGGTGCAATGTCATATTGTTATGAAATTAATAGAAAAGACCAAGTCTTAATAATTTTGATATTTTAAACACTTTAATAAAATGTGCCCCTTCCATCATACACAGTGCTCTTCTATATGCATACTTATTCCAGGCTCGCACTTTGTCTTTCATATTTTAAATTACAGTATAACCTTTTTTTCTCAACTACACAGTAACTGTGGAGTTAGATATGCAAGTTATGTAATTTAACCACAATTGCTTTGGCTTCCTGTTTCAGGTGAAACAAAAGTATTCAAACAGATCCAGGGCAAAACAAAAGAAATTTCCTATCAGATACCAGAATTTGTCTCTTCAAGCAGGCATTCAAGTCACTGCACCATGTGAATGTAAATGACTTGAGATGGATATCTCTGTGCTATAACAGACACGATAGAGCTCTCTGGATATGTGTCTGATATAGGTATGAACCTTGCCTTGAGCCGCATTTTACCACCCCCAAGAATGGTGTCGCAAGAGGAACAAAAGATTATAGACTTCAACAATTGGCTTAGCCTCTGGTGACATTCAAGGGGGGGTGTCCAATTTAATATATCAGTTTAGGAAGAGATGGTAGACAGTCCTAATGGATTTACTATGAATGGCCTGTATCTAGCCCCCCCCCAAGGCTTTTGTATATTGGCTAAAAAGTGTTATCCATCCTCATTAGTGACTTTTTTCAGACATCAGCCCTCAAAGGCTTCCGACATAACAAAACAGAAGATATACAACATAAAGGGATTGCTTCTCTATGCTAGCAGCCATAACAAAAAAGTCCACTACTTACCCCAGAAAACATTTATATATGTATCGTTATGAAGACCTGCCAGTACACAATCAGTCCACTGTTACAACACCTACCACAAGTTCAAGCCTATCACACTAGGTGAAGGTACTAAAATGTGCCATTGTCTCCATATTTGCATACAAAAAATACTTCACCTCCAGACTAGTTAGACAAGATAACAGTCAAACTCTAACACATACAGCTTACCATTAACAAGACCTCTTATCACATCATAGCTAAGCATAGGACCCCCCCCCCATCTACTTCCTACTCAGCCCATAACTTCTATGTAATTAGTATGGAGTCCCTATGCATCAAGCCAAACGCCATTCTCCTACAGGATGTTGACCACCCCTCCATTAACTGGAAAATGTATATATTCTCCAATATGCATGTCCAGAGATTGCTGGACTTCATCAATAGAAACTCTCTGGACCAGTTAATCTGCACTCCAATCAGAGGAGATAAAATCCTGGACTTTGTCTTAACCAATGTGGGGCAGCTCTGCTCCCTATGAATTGTAAGTCCCTCCCTGGTCAAATCAAACCACAAATCAATCACATTCACCTTAGGAATAAAACCAAAGGCATCCTCCAATCTACTCAAATGGAATAATGACCTGATTAAATTTAACATTGCCTTCCATCTTGATGACACCACTGGTAATGCTGAATCCTTTACTGCCAAATTCTATGCATATGTGAAAAAATGTATACGTCATACTCAGAAGTAAATTCAATGCCAAATTCAAAAATACCCCCCCCCCCCCATTGTAGAAACCAAATATAAACAGGCTTTATTAAAACTCACTGCACCTAAAAATAAATGTTACCCTCTATATGTAAAAGGCCTCTTGTGAAGCATAGAGAACTCAGGACCTAAATCAAAATCAACCAAAGCTACACGAGGTAAACACCATCTCAGAGGTAAAATACAAAATGACTTATTTAACTGTGTTACTTAGTGACAATGCCCAGCACTCTTCAGAGCACACAGCAAACAATATCACATACTTGGGCCTAGAGGAATTAGCCAATCTTCTAATGGATAAATTTAGCTAATTTCAACCTCTTCTTCCTTCCTTCCTACATTACCAGATTTTAAACCTGCATCTCCACCCCTTCATCAAATCTTCCATGAGCAAGTCCTGAAGACACTGTCCAAGGCCAAGAGCACCGCTTCCAAGGGGCTGGACAATAAACCGGGCTGCTTACTGGCAAGTCAGAAACAGGACCTGTCAGAGTCCCTACAGAGGCTATTCAATGTCAGCCTTCAAACAGGCTTTATGACAGATGGATGAAGGACAGCAGCTCTCAATCCCTTGAACAAATGCGGGGGGGGGGGAGGTGTCAACAAACCCATAAAACTGACCAACCTCTTCCATACAGCCATGGAAAGGATCATTATGGAATTAGTAAAATAACATAGGTAACCTACAAAGTCAGTTTAGATTTTTCAAGGGCAGATAATGCCTACGTAACCTGGTTGTCTTCTTGAAGACAATTACAGAAGCAATGGATGAGGGCAAATCAGTACACACTGAAAATCTAAACCTCAAAAAGGCATTCAATACCACTACATACTTAGGTATCATAGATACATTATCCAAGATGAATTTTAACTCCTTTATAACTTGCTCAGAAATACAACCCAGGAAAATTTAGGTGGGCTGCATCACCTTCCCCAAAATCTGTCACTAGCAGTGTACCCCAGTGTTCAGTCCTTGGGCCACTCCTCTTTGGCATTTACTTCTTGGAGGTCAAAGAATCCATTAGGGGTTTATGGCTGACAAAGTCTGTGTAAAGTTTACAGTCATCAAACATACACTCCCCACAGGACACCAAGAATCTCCAAGAGGGCCTTTCTCAAACCAATAACTGGTGCCAAAAAACATGGACTAAAACTGAATGCCTAGAAATGTACAGGAGCATTCTTCAGGTACCAAGAAGTCCTGTGTAACTATCATACTGACCATACACATCAGAAAACTGGCCTTTATATGAGGGACCCAGAATCTTTGTAGACAGCAAACTGTCCTTTGATCACCATGGATCTACTACTGTAAGAAAGCTTTCTCGTTGCATGGCTTATTACTAAGGGTATGACACCCAGCTCCAGCTATATAATCATCCCACTGTATACAGCACTCTTCAGGCCAGTCTGAGTATAATGCCTCCTTCAGTATGCACCTGTCCAAACATGCGACACAGCTTGAATGCCCACAATGATTTTTTACTAAGCAAATCAAGGACCTAAGTCACAAAAACTATGAGGTCCATTTCAAAGCCTCATCCCCTGCTCTCATTGTCATACAGACTAATGTGAGAAAAGCTCTGTCTCGCATACACAGCCTCAAAAAACTGTAACCTGTCAGACCTACTGCACAGTCATAAGTCCAGCGGGGGTGTAAACACTCGCTCAAGAGATCTAAATTTATTTTGCAACATAAACAGAACATTCTGGAGGGACAGACATACATCAAACTTAATACTGCTTCTCTGGAATTGTCTTCCTCTCCATATAAAGCTAACTACTTCTCTTACACTAGTCACACGAAATCTAGATGAATGGCTGGGTAACCACAAATTAACTTCCGGTTTAGCATCCTTGTCCCTGATGTATATGGGCAATTTATCTCTGGCCTATTCATTCTTAAATTATAAAGGCTAAAATTGTATGGGAAAGTATGACTAACCTTATAAACACCCTCCTAGAATAATTTCCTAGTAAACAGCTATGAAACTGACCTATGAAATGTGACTTTAGTAAAATCTGCACACCTATATGGGCATTTATAGGTTCATAGGTGTGTACTAGGCTAAAGGCCCTGGAGCCTTTGCAAGCCTAGCCCATAGGATTTCTGTGGCATTGTGCCACCCAACCTTAGTTCCTAGTGCCTCTGTCGAGCAGAGCCACTGGAGTGATCCCTGGGGTGAATTTTTTATTTCCCATCCACTCATCAAGATTTCTCTTGAAGACGGCCAGTGAGGTGCTCTGCTTGACATGTATGGGAAGTCTATTCCATAGCATAGGCAGTCTCTGGGTTATGAACCTGTCCCTCCAGCATGTTCTGTTTGAGGGACAGGTTCATAACCCAGAGACCAGATATTTGACCATTTCATCAGAGCAGTCTTTAAAAATTTTAATAAACTAAAAGTTGTTATGGTTTAAGATTAGCACTCCGGAATTGTTCTCTATCCAGACCAAAGAAAGTTATTTGACACACATTCCCTAAGGTATGGCGACATAAAATGTCATTAAGGTATTGCGCCTCTGCATAACTAACGAAATAGTTAAAAGAGCAGAATTACCACTTCTAACCTGGATACATTTCTTATCAGGAAGAATGATCAACTGAACAACAGTTTTAGTCTCTTGTTATGATGTTCTCATGTCTGACATACTGAAAGATAATCAATTTTGTGTATAAAGCTTTTCTAGCCTTAAATTATGGATCCTGTACAGAGATTTGATGCACAATTTAGCAGCTGTAGACTTGCTTTATTAAACTTATCAATAAACAAATCTACTGAGTTTACTATTAAAAGTGTGAGAAAAAACATCTTGCCAGTCAAACAAGCCCACTTATATTTCCAATATGTGGAGTTTCAACAGTATATCCCCCTTACCTAAATATCCTAATTTCATAGTCATAAAAACTAGGAAAAACATAAAACTGCATTCTCGCATTACAGCATGAACAATTGTGGGCTAATTGTTTTGGGGACTCAAGTCTGTGTGATTGCACTATATGGGTAGTTTCTATTTATTGGCAGAACTCCCTTCAGTTACTTCCCTGATAGCTTTCTCAAATGCCTGTGGTGTTCATTAAATGCCAAATATTAATATGAAGAAAGAATTCCTTCATGATGGTATATTAACAGTACACGGTTTTGAGCTGCTCCATCTGGCTTTACCTGAGAGAATCTCTGGTTTGCATCTAGGAAGGGAAACCGCTTAGCAGTTGGCATTGTTGATACCACTTCTTCAAAGTAAGGTAACCGCGTCTTAATGTCTTTATTTACATCAGGGACCATATTCACCCATTTTGTTGTCTCTCATTGTTCCTTAATGACACCTCCATTTTCCATTTACTTTAAGTGTTTTACTCCAAGAGCTACTAATATTTTATTTAGATTGTGAATCATATGTTCATAAATTGGCTGAACTGTTCAGACCAGCTGGCCATTAAAGAATACTGATTCTCAGATATGTGGATCAAATACTTTCTATCACATTTATTCAGATTTGTTTAAGATTATAACATTCACACATCTTCTAGTCACTTCTGGTAGTTTATTCCACACAATTCTCATTCTTTAATTCCTATAAGAGTAACAAAACATAGTCCTACATCCACATGAATCTTTTAAACAGATGCACCTTTGAACAATATTGCTTCTATATATTTTCATATATAATAGCACCTGTAACACTGAGTCATTAAAAAACCCCATAGACCAACATTAAATTTTCCTCTCATGTATCTCTAGATATTCTGTTAAAATGCAGATGTTTACATACAGTCATGTAATTTAAGCTTTTGATTTATACTATTTTTTTGTAAATTTCCTTTGTACACTTTCAAGACAATAGAATTGGCCCACAGTGTCTGTACAACATATACTGTTGTATTGTTTTGTATTCAGGGTCTGATGTATACTTTATAAATGTTGCCAAATATGACATCCATTGTACATGGAATTTATGGTTAAAGACCTAGCTGCCTCATTGCTTTTGTAATTGTTAGTTGAGCATGTGAGCTAAAAGATGTCTGTATTGAGCAACTTCCTTTAATGTATGTGGTGTTAAATATACATTTTTTTTCTTATAATATAATTTCTAAAGTACTTAATATTACATACACACACACACACACACACACACACATTTTTTGGCCCATTTCCCCCTATTTGTTTTATGCAACCATGAAGGTTATCAGTGTCGTGCACATTCTAATTTAATATTACAATTATCAGTGTACTTCCTAATCCACCAGTTATTTCTTAGAATTAGGGTGGGTTTGGAATAATGGTCATGGTCTTCACCTCACAGACATAGGGTATAGGGTTTAATGCTGACCACAGGTTGTTAACTAAGCTTAAAGTAGTGCTTCAGCTCAATTAGCCTAGTATTTACCTATGAACCTGTGGATTGTTGTAAATACTACATTAAACAGTAGAAGTCCAAACATGGAACCTTGAAGCATTCCTTGTCTAACTGGCAAATATCTGACTGGATACCTTGTATGATTACATTTTGAATTCTTTCCGACAACAAATACATGATCCACCTAATTAAATTGCTATTTACCTCTTTATGTTGGGTAACAGACTTTACATTTTTTTCAGGCATCTGTCAATTACATCATGGGATAAAGAATCAAAAGCTTTTGCTAAATTCAAGTATATTAATCCAGCTGTTATTTCTAAAGCCATGGTGATTTGATCACAACAATTCACCAAACTGGTTAAAGTTCGCCTACCCTTAACAAATCCATGTTAATCAATACACAGTATTGCAATATCTGTGTTAGTTTTTATTTTCTCCAAACAGCTGTATGATAATCGTTCATAGCATTTGCCAAAAAACAGATGCAAGACTCTGAACTCTTGACTAGCACTGTGTAGTAAGAAGTATTGTCTTGTGTTTTTATTATTTATTATTAAATATTTTAAAACCTTTCAACTGTAGCTGTTTTGAGTAGAGATAATTTAAGTTCTAGAGTACATTGCATATTTATAGTGATTACTGCACCAAGTCACTCTAATGAGCCTTGGCTGTTTAGTTATACTATCAATTGGATAATAATATTGCACAGTAATAATTGGACACCCTTTTAAGGGCCTTTGAGTAGCTGATAAATATTAACGGGTGGTGGCAGGCAGTACTACCGTATAGTCTGGGTAATAGGGGCACAGCTGGAGAACCTGTGCCAGCCTTTCCCAAGAGTGTGTGTGTGGCTGTATAAACCCATCTCAAAGTGTGTGTGTGTGTGTGTGTGTGTGTGTGTGTGTGTGTGTGTGTGTGTGTGTGTGTGTGTGTGTGTGTGTGTGTGTGTGTCAGCTACTTGGGCAGGGACACGAAGCACTGGTTGGACAGAGAGGGTGCTGGAGGTTCTAGCTTGCCCAGCTAGGCTGAGATCTGGACCCTATAGCTGTGCCAGTGGGGAGTGTTATTGGGGACCTGGAGAGCAAGGGAGCGACCAGCCCCAGACTGACTGTGATCTCTGTGTGCTCTTAAGGGAAATTGCACTTGACTGTGTGTATTTGTTATCCTTTCTTCATATATGAGACACCCTCTCTGGTATTACTGGTGAGGATTGAGGCTCCTTGATTCCTGAGCCTGGGAACGGGCTTCATATATTAATTGTTTAGTAGTGGTGGGATATCCACATCACATATTAATTGGTTGGCAAATACTAATTGGCTTGTAGTGGTGTAGGAAGAGTGAATCCCTGTAGCTTGTGTACGGTGAGCTTTGAAGGTGTTTTGTACTCTAAATCAGCCATGCACTAAATACTCAGAGTCCTGATCACAATTGTTTTATTTCTTTTGTTAGCTTAGTCAGGCTGAAAAGGCAGCATGTCAGCAGAGGAGTATGGAAAGCTGACAAGGAGCCAACTTGGCAGAGATGTGCCAGGCTAGGAGACTGGTGTATGGAAACCTGACTTAAGGCAGACCTGATTGCAGCCTTGGTTATAGCTGCATCAGAAAACAGCAACTGGGAGGACAATCAGACTGACTGTGGAGATAATACCCTCAGAGAATGGACAGCTCAACCTTTCTGCAGAGGACTTAAAAATCCATCTGGAGTTAGAGACTTGAGTTGGAGGCCAGGCATTTGGAGATAGAAGCCGAGGAAAAGGAAAGGCAGAGGAAGCATGAGAGAGAAATGCTGACTCTTCACCAGAGTCATGGAGGTAATGGGGAAAGGAGTAACTGCACTTCAGAAGCACAACAGGTCAGTAAATTTCTTCCACGGTTTCAAGAGGGGGATAATTTTGTTAGTTTCATTCATATGTTTGAGAGGGTATGCAAACAGTATAGTGTTGACTAAAAGCTCTGGGTACGGTTCCTGACCCCCTTACTCCATGGTAAAGCTGTAACAGTATTGTTTAAAATGTCTGACGTTACATGTTTTGATTATACTGCTGTAAAAAATTGTCTATTAAGAGTCTTTTAAGCTAACACCTGAAATGTATAGGAAAATGTTTCGTGAGCTTAGACACAAGGCAGATTAAAGTGTTTGTGAATATGTTGCTGAACTGAGCACTTATTTCCATAGGTGCGTGAGTGGATGTCAGGTCACCACTTCTGAAGGGCTGTCAGAACTTTTGGTGAGGGAACAAGCCCTTAGCACTTTGCCTAAGGACATGAGGATCTGGTTAGCTGAAAGACAATGTGCTACTTCAGATTTGTTGGGGAAGAAGAGAGACCTATACCTGGCAAGCAGGGCAGCCCTGCATAGGAAGGGGACCCCCAGTACTGCTCATGGCTCTAAAGGAACTCATGATGGGCAGCACAGACTGCCCCAACAGAATCTGCCAGTAGCAGGGGAAGCCACTAGTCGAGGTACACATCCAGGAGCTAGGGTTAAATATTTTGAATGCAACCTGTGGGGCCATGTGGCATACAGGTGCCCATGGAGGCAAGGTGGGGAACAAAAGGTGAGGGAGCCAGTAAGTGGGAAAGACAAAATGCCAATAGTAGGCTGTCTTGAGACAACAGGGGTACTAAACTACCTTCCTGCAGATGTCCTGACAGTGAAGGATTTGGATGAGACAGTACCATGTGCTTATGCAGTTACACACAGTCAGGCTAGGAGACAAGCACATGGGTCTGGTAGCCTGGAGGAGACCCAGACAGATTGCATACTTGCAGCCAGGACTGGTGAGGTGGTTATGTCAGGAAGGGAGCTACCCTATAGCAGTGAGACTGAATGTGAGCCACAGCTGCTTGTGGGTACTGATGGTCCCTTGGACAAAGTGACTGCAAAGGTAGAGGTGAGTAGTAGTACCCAGGCTGACAGTGAGGCACCACTGTCAGAGGATACCAGACTTCCTGTGGAAGTGGAGCTAGGAAGGGTTACAAGGAGAGAGTCGAGACAGGCTCAGATCTCAGACTCTACATTGCAAGGCCTGAGGCAGGTTAGTAAGGGAGACACCCGATTCTCAAGGAATGGGGGAATCTGTATACTGGGACAAAGGGTTACTATACAGAGAGTGGACCCCTGAGGGAGGGCTAGAAGGTGAGAGAGTACAGCAGTTGGTAGTGCCTACAGCCTACCATCTAGTGCTTCTAGCCATAGCCCATGATATTCCCTTTGCAGGTCACATGGGCATAAAATGTACAAAGAGGCATATTATGCAGGACTTCTATTGGCCTGGAATTTCCAGAGATATAACAGGGTACTACAGAACCCGTGAGCAGTGCCAAAAGGTAGGCAAGGCAGGAGACAAGGAGCCATTACAGAGGGTAGCTATAGATATTGTGGGTCCTCTGAATACCCAAAGTTCCACAGGGAATAAGTATATCCTAGTGGTAGTGGATTATGCTACATGATACCTTGAGGCAGTGGCTTTGTCCTCCATTGAGGCAGAGAAGGTGGCAAATGCTTTGTTAGAGAATTTCAGCAGGGTAGGTTTCCCAAAAGAAATACTAACTGACAGAGGTGCCAATTTCAGGTCAGACCTGCTGGCTTGTCTGTGGAAGTCCTGTGGGGTGAAGCACATAAAGACCACCCCCTTCCACCCCTAGACTAATGGTCTTGTTGAGAGTTTAAACTCTACAATCAAGTCCATGCTACAGGCATTGCAGATCAGTTTAAGAGGGAGTGGGACAAATAGTTGCCCCATCTGTTGTTTGCTTACAGAGAAGTTCCCCAGGAATCCACAGGTTCTTCACCCTTTGAGTTGCTGTATGGGCATAGGGTGAGGGGACCTTTAGATTTAATTCAAGATGAGTAGGAAGGTGAGTGCAAGTCTCACAAGGAGTCTGTTGTGGCATATGTCCTAAACCTCAGGACAAGGCTCAGGGAACTCATGGGCTTGGCCAAGGGGGAACTGGGCAGAAGCCCAGCAACAGAAAAAGGTGTGGTATGACAGGAATGTTCGAGCTAGAGAGCATGCTCTGGGGCAGCAGGTAATGGTGCTCATTCCTGTCAGACACAACAAGCTGCAAGCAGCTTGGGAGGGACCCTACAAGGTGGTAAGAAAGGTAAGTGATGTTAACTACATGGTGGAACTGCTAGGCAGAAGGCAGGGGCACAAATTGTACCATGTTAACATGATGAAACCTTACCATGATAGGGAGGCCATTGTGCTGAGCATTTTCATTGGATTGCAGGGGAGTCTGAGGGAGATCTGGGGACTGATCTCCTCAGTGAGGCTCAGGCTGACACCCCGGTAGAAGGGGTAGCAATATCCCAGCAGCTATCTCCTACTCAGGTTTGAAAAATCCGAGCAGTGTTGCAGGAATTTGGGGACATGTTCACTGGAAAACCAGGGTGCAACCACCTGGGGCAGCAATAGGTGGGCACAGGACCCCAAAGGCCTATTAGGCAGGCCCCTTCTAGAGTGCCTGAGAGATTCAAACAGACTCTGAGGGAGGAGTTACAGGAGATGTTGGAACTAGGAGTGAATCAAGAGTCCAACAGTCCCTGGACCTACCCAGTGGTGCTGGTGCCAAAGAAGGATGGCAGCATCAGATTCTGTGTGGACTACAGGAAATTAAATAGTCACACAGAGCCAGATGCTTACCCCATGCCTAGGACAGATGAGGTCCTACATCAACTGGGTGGGGCTAAGTATCTTACAACCATTGATCTTACCAAGGGTTATTGGCAGGTCCCCTTGACTCCCAGTGCTAGAGAGAAGTCAGCCTTTGTGACTCCATTTGGCTTGTATGAGTTCACAAAGATACCCTTTGGGATGAAGAATGCCCCAGCAACTTTCCAAATGCTGGTAGATCATATCCTGGAAGGAGCAGGAGGGTTTGCCCTTGCCTACCTAGACGATATTGCCATCTACAGCCATTCCTGGCCAGAGCACCTTCAGCATGTCAAGGAGGTGCTTGGTAAACTACAGAGGGCAGGGTTGATCATTAAGCCGAGCAAATGTCAGGTGGGTATGGCAGAGGTCTCCTACCTAAGGGATAGAGTGGGGAGTGGTAAGATAAGGCCAAAACCTGCCAAAGTGGAAGCCATCAGGCATGGCCTGCACCTGTTACTAAAAAGCAGTTGAGGGCATTCTTAGGGACAGCAGGGTACTACAGAAGGTTCATCCCCAGTTAGAGTACCATAGCTGCTCCCCTCACAGATCTGACAAGGAAGAACAGGCCAGATAAGGTAGTGTGAACCTCAGCATGTGAGCAGGCATTCCAGACACTTAAAGAAGCTTTGGGAGGACCCCCTGTGCTAGCCAGTCCAGATTACAGCAAATAATTTGTTGTGCAGGTGGATGCTTTGAACCATGGGGTGGGGTCTGTACATAGCCAGATTTCTTCAGAGGGAGAAGAGCACACAGTGGTTTATCTCATTCGTCGGCTCCAACCCAGGGAGGAATGCTATGCAGCTGTAGAAAAGGAATGCCTAGCCATAGGGTGGGCATTGCAGAAACTTCAGCCTTATCTGTATGGAAGGAAATTCACTGTTATGACAGACCACAACATGGTTAAACAGACCCAGCCAGCAAAATGCCAAGTTGCTAAGATGGAGCCTGGGGTTGCAAGAATATATGTCAGTGCAGCACTGCAGTGGGAGTAGCAATGCCATTGCAGATGGGCTCTCAAGACAGAGAATGGGGTAGGTATACTCAGACAGACCTGACCCTCTCAAGCTGCATTTCTCAAGGGTCACTTGAAAAACTAGCTTGAGTTCCCTGGGAGGGTGAAAAATGTGAAGGCTGCCAGCCTAGCCAGATAATTGTGCAGATAATTCTGTCATTTGTAAATATGAATGTAAACTACAGGCTTGTTGTCTTAAATGTAAAGAAATGGTCTTAACCGTGGAACTGGGAAAAAATGTGACAACAGTGCACTCTACTGACCAAAGTAAAGCATGTGGTGACCCTTTGATGTAGACAGTGGTGCCAAAGGGTCTAGATGAAGAAATTGTTTCTATTGTTTTAACCAAGAGTTAAATTGCTAGATTTAAACATGCAAATGTATTTTTATTGCTCTGCTTCCTGACCAGCTGCAAGATAACAAAAGAAGATGTTAAGAATGCAAATGCAGTTTCTGTTAGCCTGGGAACTCATGGAAGTGTGAAGAATGATGTAATGTGTAGCATGGGAACCCCAGAAAAGTGTAAAGAATGATGTAATGTGAATCAGAACTGCAATTTCAATTTAAACAGAGAGAACCAGAGATTAAGCATTTTTGTCTTGACCATCCAACTCACGGCACTGTCTTGTTCATATGTAATTTATTAGACTTGTGTTTTCTTTTAGAAATAGTCTAATCTTTCTAGTTCCTAGCCAAGTGTTTTTCTGTGATGTCAGAACTATACTACTGAATTATTTTAAGAATTTCCCTGTGATTTCTGAACTCTTGACTAGCACTGTGTAGTAAGAAGTATTGTCTTGCATTTTAGTATTTTTAAATATTTTAACACCTTTCAACTGTGGCTGTTTTGTGTAGAGATAATTTAAGCTCTAGAGAACATTGCATATTTATAGTGATTGTTGTACCAAATCACTCTAAAAAGCCTTGACTGTTTACTTATACTACCAATTGGATAATAATACTGCACAGCAATAATTGGACACCATTTTAAGGGCCTTTGAGTAGCTGAGTAGTTAATAAATATTACCTGGGTGGTGGCAGGTGGTACTACCATTTAGTCTGGGTAATAAGGCACAGCTGGAGAACCTATGCCAGCCTTTCCCAGGAGTGTATGTGTGGTTGTATAAACTCTTATCTCAAAGTGTATGTGTGTCAGCTACTTGGGAAGGGACACAAAGCACTGGTTAGACAGAGAGGGTGCTGGAGGTTTTAGCTTGCCCAGCTAGACGGAGATCTGCACCCTATAGCTGTGCCAGTGGGGAGTTTTATTGGGGACCTGGATAGCAAGGGAACGACTATCCCCAGACTGACTGTGATCTCTGTGTGCTCTTAAGGGAAATTGTACTTTACTGTGTGTATGTGTTATCCTTTCTTCATATATGAGATGCCCTTGCTGGTGTAGTGGTGAGGATTGAGGCTCCTTCATTGCCGGGCCAGGGCACAGATGTCGCACCTTGGTACAGTGCTGGTTTGTAAGAATTTGTTAAAGATGGAATACAACATAGGAATAATTGTATTTTTGAACTCTATTACTGCTGCAAATCTGCTAGATCCTGGATCCATGCTGTTGATTTTACTTAAAGTCTTTTCTATTTTATTCAGTGTTACATCCGGACAAATTCCCTCAATTATAATGTCACTTTGTGATTGTAAACTATTAAAATAGTTCTTACCGTAGGAAAAGTTTGTGAAACATTTGTTAAACTCCTTTGCAAAAACTATGTAATGCATGTTAAAGTGGTATTTTTATTGAACTCACATGAGATGTATAGTTACTAATCAATTTTAAAAATTTATAAAAAAATTTCCAGACCAAGGAGTCTTCTTTTAATTTATTCTTAAATTTATATTTTTCTACCTTTTTGGGTTAGTGTTCTTGTAATTTTATTAAGAGTTATTTTATTCATTGAAGAAAGTAACTTCTTAGGGATCCTAGGAGTTCTCTTCTTTTTTCATATACAACTTCCATAGGTCTTTGTTCCACCGTGATGGAAAAAATTCCTTATATTACCATCCGCAGTCAGCTCAATACTTCTACATAGCAAATTCTGGAGTACACTGTAGCCAAAATCAAATTTCTTATGATGCTATGTGAGTAAACCAATCAATGTCTTTGAGACACTTTAACTTTTAATAGTCTAGAAGTCCACAGTTGTTTCTGTTAGTCATTTATTTGTGATTTATAATATCTTGTAATATAAAAGTGAGTTGTGATCTGATGTACATAGTAGGGACCCAGATATTAAGTTATTTATTCAGTTTCATCTTTGCAATGATGTCCAAGGTATTCTTCGCCCTAGTATTAGCTTCATCCAATTGCATAATACCACATAATGAGATAATATCTAAAAATTCCTTTTCGTAACACAATTTGTTAAGTTTGACCATAAGAAACTATAATAATTAAAATCTCCCATTAAGAAAATAGTTTTCATATCTAAATTGGTATTTAAATTTGATAAATATTCCCACTGTTTGACTGAGTCCATGCTTGGAATGTGAGAGCAAAGTATAATATTCTACTTGGTATACATAACCTGAAATCTTACACATTATAGTCCCTCCACTGTTTTAATCAAAATAGACAGAGTTACAGTATGGATTCATGCTAGAGTTCCAGCAATCTCCCTTCAGTTGTTCCTCGGTTTCTCATTTAGTCCATGATGCTGCTATTGCAACATTTTGGTTTTCTTCATGTATTATACAAATTAGTTAATCAGATTTCTTACCCAGAATCAGAGCATAAGAAAAATAACATTTCAAAACTGTTAGTTCTATATTGGATTAATACATTTTCATTTGTTTCATCTAAAAAAATGAAAACATTTTTGGATGCTTATAAACTTTACCAGATATAAAGGTAGTTCACATAAATTCAGATGTAAGTTGACTTTGGAATATAAATGATAATGATAAATGGTATATAAATGATAATCATAGATACATTCATCATAGTATCTGCAAAGTTTAAATTTATACATAACACAGCTTTCTTACACAGCTGTTATAAATGGCTTAGTTTGTGAATAAGCAATATGACCATATAGGTGATGGAATAATTTCAAAAAGAACAAAATCAGTAAATATTTCCTCCAAATCTTCATTATTTTGGAGTATGACAGCACTTGTTCTGGTAATTACAACACTGCTTTTGTGATATACCATGCACAGTATAATGGCTGCAGTTGTTTTACATAGGGAAAACTGTGAACAAATTCAAAATCAGGATAGCACACCACCTGTCTGACATCACACTCCACATCAGAAACCAACTAGCAAAGCACTGCCATGATTTCCCAAACCATGAAGGTTTCCATTTCCACATCCTCAACAACATCACTATGGGCCCACTCAAAAGAAACAAAAATGCAATCCTAGAAAAAATGGAGCTGAGCTGGCAAGATCAGGCTTGATGCCCACAACCACCCTGGTCTAAACTCAAGCACTTCCATTAAAAGTGTGCTTGCACTCAGGAAACTAAATCATAAATCATACAGCTAAAACACCTAACCTAGGATTTGGAAATCAATCTACCTGCTTAACTGAATAAACGACTGGAAACTTCAACAAAGTGTGTCTATTACTCCCACAGAGGAGGGTATCAAAGAGAGAGAGAGAGAGAGTCTCCTAGATCTGCTAGCTAAAGAGATTTAATCTGGAATAATCCTTTATACTCTGTTTTGTGTTAGCCCTGTCACCATCTGGTTCACAGGTGGGATACCAGACTTCACTCGAGCCCTCTAGATTACCTATGTTTTATATACCTAAAATGTCATCTAATGTCTTTAATTCAATGCACAATTCATATTTATACACTCAGTGAACCTGGAGCCTTTGGCCCAGTGACACTTTGGCTTTCATTTATTTTACAATGTAAGAAATAATTCTTGCAGTACATAGATCATGTGAATTACACTAAAAAGAATAACCTTGTAAAGCAATCCCTGATGTCAAAGAGGTGTATTGTTTATGCACCTCCCTGATGTCAAACAAATACATAACTTTTGTTATTGACCTTTGAGAGCTGGTATACTCTAGTCTCACACTACATCATACATGGTCTCCACCATGAAGTAACCCTAGTTAATAGCAACAGCTTTAAAAGCTACAAAACACTATGCACAGCTACAAAGCTAAGGCAGAGTGATGGTTACAACAATATTTAAAGGGATCAGTCCACCAGAACTGCTGGTAGCTTCTATCCACTGTCTGTGTGATGGCACTTGCTTCATGGTCCTTCAGTACTTTTTCTCTTTAACAACTAGTATACTGGAGAAGATGAAGTTCCATGCACTGCAAAGAATTAAGATTAGGTTTTGGTGATCATAGTTATCTAGTTATTTGTAGTGCTGTTTACCACACTCTTTAATTCCTTTACTGAATTATTACTAAAGACAAACAAGCATACATTTAGAAAGAAAACAAACCATGTTAATATTTTCAGTTTTGCAAACATGCATCACATATATTTTATTTTTTTATCATCAACCCAACGCACCATAAAATGATCAATTCCTGCCTTCCTCTAAACCTCATTCCTCCTCCAAAACATTATTCTACATGCACTGTTTGCACAACTTCCATTTTTTTTTACACAATTTGCTTGTATACTTTTCTAAAAGATCCCAATTCCATTTCTTTCATTTCTGTTATAATAGTCACTAATTCAAATACAGTTGCTTCAGACTTTGATTTCCATTTATTAATAATTACCTTTCTGGCAGCCAACAGAACTAAACTTAACAAGGCCTTAAATATGTCATTCTTTCCTTAGTGACACCCATTATTGCTATCTGAGTATCTGTAGGGAATTTATAAAGCCTGCCAACTCATTACACTGCCGAAGCATATGTTCCCAGTTACCTATTTCTTCCCCCTCATACCTTCAATATTTGCCATCTACCAGAGGAAAAATCCTTTGGAGTCTGTTTAGGGTATAAACCCGCGATGGTGGTGCTGCAGTAGAGTTGTCGCCTCGCAGTAAGACGCTGTCCAGTACGATTCTCAGCTAGAGCGTCTTCTGCATGGAGACATGCGTGAATGGGTGTACCTCTGTTGAAGGTTGTGCATCAGGGCTGATAACTCGACACGTAAAACTCAACTACCAATCATTAGCGGACAGGAGTTCCGCTGTGGCAACCCCTAACCGGGAAAAGCCAAAAAGACACAACAAGTCAGCTTAGGGTATAAAAATACCTATGCAAACAAATCCTTAACTTTGCCATTCTCGTGTTAGCATTTGTTTTTCTTGTACGCATCTTACAAAGAAGCCCTTAAGGCATGCTAAGATCTGCCACCTGAGATGCACTTCACTTTTTGGAGACATGGACTTTAGAAATTCGCCTAAACAGATAAGATGGTTATTATCAGAGACTCAAATCACAATCCTCTATATTTGACCCCTAATAATAATATTTTATATAATCTCCACAGAGTATAGTTCATCACTTACAAGTCTTAGAAATCTTACAGTATCTATAAGAACACACCATCCATAACTTGGGTAGTTTTCAGCCTATATTTTTTTTAGATTATCCTCTTCCCTTATTCTTATATGAAAGTTACATTTTGTCTTCCAAACATAATAAGCAGAATATGTACATATTGTCACATGTACACAATTGTTTGTACTGCAATATCTTATCCATGAATCAGGAGAAAGTACAGTTGTGTAAGTAAACTTACCACATAAGTAGATGTTTGAATGATCACTGCTGCAGTAGCCTTTGCTATGTGGGTTATGTCTTAATAAGGACAGAGTAGCCAGCCAGCCAGCTTTCACAGCTTTAGAGCACCTTCCACACTCTTAAACTTTCAGACAGCTTGAGATGACTAAAAGATAAGTTTGGATGCCAAGCCTTTCAGAACTTTCCTACAAACAGAGAGAGAGAGAGACAGAGAGAGGCCGAGCCTTAAAGACACAATGCTAGGAACAAAATAACTAAATAAATAAAGTCCAGGCCCTGGTGTAAAAACACACCAAAACAAGGGGTATGGAGGGAGGGAGCGGCTACTGCAGCACTAATCCTTCAAAAATCTATTATGGTAAACACAGTACAGTTGTCTAAGTAAACTTAGCATATTGATCATGGTTGCAGTAGCCTTCTCTATATGGGTATATTACCCCAGCTTCCTACATTTGGGAGGTGGAAGGAGAAGATCCCAGGAGCCCCATGAGGAATGATCCTAGCAAAGCCTGACCCAGACCTAGAGAAGGAATCAAGCTTATAGTGCCTTGTAAAATTATATACACAGGACCAAGTAGCAGCTTCTAGAATACTTCTAGAATGCATACATTTCTAAAAACCCATAGATGAAACCAAGGCTCTGCAACAGTAGGCATTGATCCTGCTTGGAATAGTTTTGTTATGGTGAGTATAAAAAAAAAAGGTAACGGCCCCTAGGCAACAATTTGGAAATATTACAACAGTCCTGCCAATGATGTACCACATAAACCAATACAACAATACTCTGAAAACAGACTTCACTCTGTCAAAAAAGGAAGAGGAAACAATAATCCTAGAATAATATCCAAGCGTTTTATTGTCAAAGTCCTAGCGCCTCGGTGTAAAACCACCTTTACAGAATCTAAAAAAACATTCAACATCCTTCCTTTAAATACTTTAGTACAAAAAGTGACTTCACATTTATCTAATTAACCAATTAAAATCACTTAAGATATTAATTAATATTTAAAGTAAACATTTCCAACACAATTCATTATTAAGCCCAAAAGGGGCTAAAGTATTATATTTTAAAATGTAAATTGCCTCTTTGTATTCAAGTTTGTCCTACAATAATTGTTCCATCTTCTTGCTTTAAATTTATTTGTTCCAAAACAGTACATTGAAGTAATGAAAAATCACTATTATGTGCTTTTTTGAAATGAGCTGAAATAATTTTATCTTCTCTCTGGTTTTTAAATGTCTCTTATGTGTTCCATATATCTAACCATAAACAGTCTTTTCGTCTCCCCAATATAAAAAAGGTTGCAGGGACATTTCAGGGCATAAATCTCTCCCTTACTTGTGCATGAAAATTTGTCCTTTGGTACATATTTTATGCCATTCATATAATCAAGAGAATCTCCTACCTGTTTGCAGACTAAGCAATTTCCAAAAGAACTGGTGCCAACTAAACTAAATGAGTTCTGTATACTCACTTCTGTAAATACAAACTTTCCATGGACCAGTCTATCTTGCAAACTTCTACCTTTCCTAAAAGACATAGAAAGGTAGTCAGGTAGTATTGCCTGCAAAATGTTATCCTTTTTCAAAAACTCCCAGTAATACTTGATCATACTAATTTATGTCATTACTACCAATGTCATATAAAGATGCAAAATACAATTTATTTTGTTGCAACAAAACTTCATCCTGATCTAATAATTTACCTCCAGTGAAATTTACTTCTGCATTTTTACTACTTTCACTTCTCCTTTTATTGTTATCTTAATATATCACCCTTCTCTGAGCTTCTTTTACAATTTCAGGATCATACCCTCTCCTCAAAAACATCTCAGCTGTTTTTTTAATTTCTTCACTCAAAATTTGATTATTACAGAGTCTAGATAGACGTAAAAATTCACCATATGGTAGGAAATTAAATGTAAAGGGATGGCAGCTTGAGGCATGTAAAAACTGGTTGCCATCTTTAAATTTCCTATGCACTCTAGTGAGTACAGATCCATCTTTTCTACCTTCTAATATCAAGTCTAAAAAAGTTACCCTTTCACCGTTCTGTAAACCATCAAATGACAGACCAAATGGGTTTAGAACTTGTGTTCTCCCCCCCCCCACATAAAAAAATCAGATCATCTATGTATCTATAATACAACTTGACATTTTTTCATAAAATCCTGTCTATAAAGAAAACTTTCCTGAAACATTGCCATAAACAGATTGGCATACATGTCAAAAGGTGCCCCCAGTGCAGCTCCTTGTTTCTGTCTATAAATCTGATTGTTATAAGAAAAAAAGTTATTTGTCAGGCAGAATTCTACCAACTCCACAATAAAATTAGTCAGAGGACTATCCCCCAACTTAAATAATATAGCTCTCATACCATCCTCATGTCTTATAGATGCATATAGACTCTTGACGTCTAAAACCAACCAATACATTTCATCATTCCATGTTATCGAAATTTTGTTTAAAAAATCAAAGTATCTTTTATATAAGATGGTATTTTTTGAAGAAAGGGTAGTACTATTTCATGTAAAAAAAATACCTATATTACGTAGAAAATATTTACAGGCTGAGACAATAGGCCTGCCAGAAGGATCAAACATCTTTTTATGAATTTTGGGCAGGCAAAAAAATGCATCTAATTCAGTGCCTCTAGTAACAAATTTTTTTTCTACGTCTTTTCTGGACAAATATCCCAGGCATATATTCTTTTATATCAACCCTTCAAATTTCATCTTCGTCTTATCAAAATCTTCTTTCTTACTTATTTCATAAATGTCATGAACATTTAAATGGTCCATCCACATTTTGTGGTATTGTAACACATTCATTACTACAATTTTATTACCTTTCTCCGCTGGTTTTATTATTATTTCCTTTCTATTGCTTAGGTCTTTTAAAGCCTGCCACATTCTGTATGTCAAGTTATATTCAATACTTTTCCTATCATTACTAATTTTGTTACAAATATTTTCCCCTTCAAAAGATATCATTAAACTAAAATGTGCAATAGTTTCATTATGGAAGGGAGGTATAAATTTACTAACAATAGGAACATTGACTGTATTCAATCTACAATACGCATTTGCTTCCCATATATCACTCTTCATTTTCAAAACAGGAGAAAAAGCTATCATCCATTGAACAACTTTCAGAACAGTCTAAACATTAACTTGAATCATCACTGAAGAACACTTAAAAATGCAATTTACGAACAAACATTTCTTGTTTCAATATATAAAATCTGGGGATTACTGTAGGAATAAATTTTAGCACAGCCATTTGTTCCACAGGTAAAATACAATTCGACAAATTAACTAAGTTAATGTCTTCACACAATAAAACATCAATGCCATTTGACTCTCTTACTATTAAATTGTCCAAAGTTTTTCTTGTTTGGTCCCTTCGAGTTTTTCCTCCCTCGTTTCTGTCCCTGTATACCTGCGCCATTGGTACGAAAACGCTGTTGATGGTCTTCAGCTTGCTGTGGGATAGGCAATGATGGAAACTCCTCTTCATAACTTCCGTTCAATTCACTTTGGCTTACGCCCTCTGAAGAAGCGAATGAAACTTCAAAAATTGAGATTTAAACTTTCTGGAAAGAAAAAAGCAGCCAGGGTGGGAGGGGATCACAAGGTCTCGAACAGTCTTTCAGAATTGTTGGACTGTCCTGGTTTTAGGAGGTTTAAGGCTTCTTTTTGGAACCCACTTGCCATTTATTCTTAAATGCCTGTTTAAATGTATTTTAATGACATTGTTTATTCCACTTTCTTGCCAATATTAATGAGGGCTTAGAGATTCCCTTAGAAAATTTGGAAAAGGAGGGCTGAAAAAATCTTGAGATTCCCTGGATCAGCTTACCCATTTCATCATGCTTTTTGATCTTCAGATCATGATTTGATTTGGCAGAGGGGCCAAAAACTAAATCTCTATCTAAAGATGCATTTAAAATCTCATGTTTAACATCATCTAGGATGTTCCGAGACTACAACCTTGCAAACTTCCTCAAAGGAGTACCAGTGGTCATAGCCCTGGAAGAAGTATCAGAGTTATTCACAAACAAGGAGTAGTGACATGCACAATAGAAAAAAATAAATTATTTAAAGTAGATTTTTTATTTTATTTATTTATTGCATTTGTAAGTCCACTGGGCCTAAGAGAGTCCATTTTCAGTGGAGGGCCAGGGAGACAAGATCCAACAAGAACATAGATACAGACAATATTAAACATTAATTGGTACAAAAGCAGATAGTGTTATAGATAGTGATTACAGTAACATATACAGAATATATATATATATGTATATAAGCAGGAATTTTGTTGGTTGGCAGATGAATTCAGAGAGGTATAAATAGAGATACATTAATCAGCATTATTGTACCAGTATCAACAAGTGATGAAAAATAATTATGGAGAAAATATCAAGTCAACAGAAGCGAAAAGCAGTTTAGTTATCATATAAGGAGAAAAAAGTTAGGTTATAGAGCAAGTAAATAGCCAGTTAGACTTGAGATGATTTTTCAGTATTTGTTTGAAGGTGGAGGTGCTGCCTGTGTTTCTTATAGAAGGTGGAAGTGAGTTCCATAGTCTGGCGATGGTGAAGGAGTAGAGGAGTTGACCAGCAGGCAAGGTGGGCTTTTCTACTTTTAGAAGTAGATGATTTTCAGATTTCAGTTGCTTGCTAGGCTGGTATTGGGCAAGTAGTGTCGAGAGAGCAGGACAGTCTGTGGGTCTGTAGATTATGCTGTGCACTGTAGTTAGTTGGGTGAATGAGAGATGGTGGGGGAGTTCCAGAAAGCCTAATTGTTTCAATGAGTTACAGTGGTGGGACGAGAATGTGGCCTTGGTGGCAAAATTTGGCTATTCTGTTGTAACACATATCAAGTTTGGATTTTGCAGAATTTTGGATATTAGTCAGGAGACTTTCTTGGGTGGCGTAAGCCAGGGAACCTTGTTGGCTAGGCTTACGTAGGCCCTTGGGCCGAATGCCTAGTACCTACCTATGAACCTATGAGAGGGGTGCCATAAAGGACTGAGGATAATAGAAAGGTGGTTGCAAGGATTTGTCTAGTAGAGATGCTAAGAAAGTGTTGGTGCTTGTAGAGCATACCAAGCTTTTAGTATATATTTTTTTATGTTATTGTTTATGTATAGGTCAAAGTTAAAGTTTTCATCTATAATAATGCCTAATAGTTTAGTGTGTGAGACAACTTCTATAGTGGTATCGTCTTGGGCTTGTATAGTGAGGAGTTTTTTTTTTTGTTTTGTTTTTCAGATTTAGGGTAAGATGAACATCCAAGATTCAGTAGAGATGAGGGCATTCTGGGTGATTTTCCTCATAAGGAGAAACTGCAGATAAAACTTTAATCGTACTTTCACAGTGACTCAAAACAAGCTAACATACGAGCCTGACAATTCAAAGTTATAGGAGTATACATAGTTAATCCCACTGCTGGCATAGGGGAAAAAAGTGTTTAGCAACAGTAGGATCAGATAATGCTACAGCTGCTAGGTCAGGTTTGGGAATTGCACATAAAACATAAACAAATAAGGCACATTATACATCCTATCTGCCTTTTTAGGGAAAGCTGGCTATCACGAAAATTGCAAACAGTAACATACACATCCTCTAAAGCAGATGGAACAGGAGGAATAGGTGTAGATTCTGGAAATTCCTTCTGTAGCAACTCATTGTATTTTCTGATGGACTGAGACACTGGCAAATTCTAGCACTAGTCTCACAGAAAGAGATACTCCCACATGGAGAATCAGAAACTGAGCTCTCTTCATAGTCTGAATCAGAAATCTACAGAGAAAACTCTGCATCCCTTCATCTTCCTGTTCAAATCTGAATCTTGAATCTCTTTCTTATACCAGAAACTACTTAACAAGAAGTATCAATAGCCTGAATTAAACCCTAACCAAACCCAGAAAACTATTCCTAATGAAAATGGTGAAGGAGTAGACACATGCTAGATTTCTGTTGCTTTTTTTTTACAATAAAAATGGGGCCAACTGTGTTACTAAATGACAGTAGCTTTCCCAGGGATGGGCACAACATTCTGACAGAACAGGGAAACCTTCCCTGTTCCCTCTCCCAAGACTGACATGAGTCACTCTTCCTTGTCCATTGAGGGAACTCCAACAGCCGCAGAGGATGTGGCTAATCCCAGGTCCATGGTGGATGTAGGTACTACACCACAGGGATTCAGGGGTAAAAGAGGAATGGCCTGAGGTACAACAGATGACCACAGCAGAGTCACCCACCTGTTGCAGAGGCAAATTGCTAGCCTGCTGTGGTGGTAAAGGTTGTTTGCTTAACTTTTTCTTTTTGTGGCTGGAAGAGCCAACCATGGAACCAGCAGTTTGTTCCATGGTCAAGCAGAAAATTGTGCCTCATTCCCAAGGAAGACAAGCAGCAAATGCCATTAAAAATTGACAAATCTTTGAGTCATTTGTTTCACAACAAAAGGCAAAAAAAAAAAAAAAAAAAAAAAAAAAAAAAAAAACACTTTTAAAACACTTTGCACTCTCTTTTAAATGTACAGGATGGTTCCATGACAGCCTGTTATAACACAAAATTCCTAGCTTTATAATAACTTTCCTGAAAAGGAAAGTTATAAAAACAAACAATATTTAAAAAAAAAATGAAAGTTTTTTTCCCCAAATGGAATTTATTTGCACAGCAAAGGAACAGCACCAAGCTGACCAGTGATCTGCAAAAGCCAGAGGAGCATACTCTTCGGTGCCAGTAAAGTTCCGAAAGACTTTGCACCCACATTTGTCTTTTAGTCAGCTCAATTTGAAATGTCCGACAGTTTGGATGCATGGAAGATGCCCCGATGCTTTGGAAGCTGGCTGGCTGTTGCACACTTGGCAGGATATAACCCAAATAGCTAAGGCTATTGCACCAGTGATAAATATGGTAAACATATAAAACTATTTGTTTCACATATCAGGGAACATGTTGTACACTACCAAATTTTAAGGTACCATATCTACTGTTTCTCTTATTTGATGCTTTAAAACTTTTCCAAAACTTTCTCCTTTTATAAGAGAAAAAGTTTATCCTCTATATTTTTAGCAGTAGCTGAAGTACTCTTCTCTATGTCCCAATTTAACATTTCCTATAGTCCTACTAACTGCGTTACATTTTCTAATTATGCAAACAATATTTAATCTTTTCTTTATATCATTTTTCTGTTCTTAGACTTTTTTTATCCCTCACTATTGGGCTTATATTAAATTTTCTTATTTTTACAGATTTCTCATCAAGAATGCCAATGGGATACAAATGTTCCAGTGATTTAACAAAACGACAATGTCTAGGATAGCAACTGTTACACATAAGCTTTATTTAGATTTTACTTGCATCTGCTGCTTTTCTGTATAGTAATTTACTCAAGAAATGTAATTGCAGTTTGTAAATAAAAATTGTTTACACTTAAAAACTTTAAATCATTTCAACTTTCACTTAATTCAATTAAGAAATTACTCATACCTGTGAAAATCAAAAATGCATCTTAAAGGTAGCATCCAAAAACCTTAACAGTGAACCTATACTTAAAGGCAATTAGTTAATTCTTATTTGTAATCGATACAGGAGCATAAGTTAGGGCTGGAGGGTCACTTCATGACATATATAACATTTCCATCAAATTCAAGCACACTATTTAATATAAACCAGCACAATAATGAATATAAATGAATAAGATTTGGGTCATAGTCCAAGTACTTTCTTAATAACTACTTGTAGGGACTACACAGCCTCTAATATGTATGAAATTAGTACACACTAAGTTGACACCCAGTGTAACGCAAAGGCTCTCTGGAATATCTTTACTAAAGCTTTCCATTTTCTTATCCAGTGGTTTAAGTAAAAATCCAAGACGTTTGAAACTCTCTCTGTAACACAGTTTACTGCAAACAAAATTGGCCCAACAGGTCTCAAATGCAAGCTACAAAACTTTATGTCACTTCCATGCAAGAAACTTGTATTGTAAGTAACATTAACTTCTACTTATCAATGGCACATGCCGATTTCTGATAAAAATTAACAAAGTCAATGTTTTTGTAGGAGGCAAGCCCCTATGCACCCCTTCCCACACCACAACAGTTTAATATACATTAACTCTGAAATCACAGAGCAGTGAGGAAAAGGCGACACTTCTTTAACCTCACTGTCCACTGATCGCACACTACCATACATACTGACTCCTTGATCTTGTATTCACACAAATACGTGCATTTATCCAGTGACCTCACATTGATATACACACACATTTTTCCCACCAATCTCTTAAACTCATATGACACATACACAGTCAACCAAATACCCCCTATTCACATACACACACAGAACACTCCCAAAACACATCAAAACACACAAACCCACCAGTCTTGAAATTTCACAGACGCAGACTTTCACTGAAAAGGGAAACAAAACAAGCCAATAATAATTTCCACTTTAACAAAACTCTCCTTTTGATGTAATGCATGTAACCCAGGGATCAAATACAAACTTTTCCATCTAGTATGGGGCCACAAAGTCCTATATATAAAGGGACTGAGGCAAAAATTCATAACCTCAGGTGAAGACTGCCAGTATATTTTTTTACCTGTCAGTATATTTTGAATGTTAAGAATATTACTGTTTAGTCCCATCAGTGGGCATGCGTGGATTTAGATTTTGCTTCCAATTCTCAATCAGAGCATAAAGTTCACAGACACTACATTTATTCAATACCAGTCCATTCACTCTACAAACTACAGTGCTGTTTTTCCCCTTAAGCTATTAATGATATGCCAAAAATCACAATACAGTTGTTAGTGTGCATATGTAAATTTATCTGTTTATATTTAATTGCTGATGACATAAGTACTTCCTTCTTTAATTTTTTAGTGTCCATGCTTGCCTTCTTACAGACCACCTGACACTCTTTACTTAACTTTAAAATTATTTATTAGGATTTTATTTTAATGCAACAAATGGCAAGCAGCTTAGCCCTCTTGTTATTTCAGTTCTGCATCTTGGATACAGGGTGTGAATTCAGCCATGTCGCAGACTGTACTACTCCATGGATGAAGCATTCTGGGAAGCTGGTCTCTCACTGTTTTACTGCAGAAGTGCAGCTAAACCACTGAAAGAAAAAACTAGAGCAGCTGTTTTGCTTTGAAAAATGACTACTGCAACCAAGGTACGTACTATGAAAAATTGCCCACTTGCAGGATACATTAAGAAGCATCTTGTTAGCATCTATTAAATGTTCAAGAGTTGTTTAAAATCACTGGCCTAAATGGAGGTAGCTCAATATCTTTATTAGGTTCATAGGTTGGTACTGGGCTATCTGCCCGAAGGCATATATTAGCCCAGCCACGGTGTGCCGTATTCACCACCCCTTTAGTAGTTCCCTAGACCCTTGTACTAGCAGCTAGTACCCTTGGCCCCTATCTAGTAGTGCTGTTGGTGTGATCCCCGGTGTGAGCTTTGCTACCCATCCACTCATTAAGGTTCCTCTTGAAGAGTGATAGTGAGGGGCTCTGTCTTATGTAGATCAGGACCCTGTTCCATAGTAAGGGAAGTCTCTGTGAAGGGAATCTATCTATCCCTCCAGCATGTTCTATTTATTGTTGTGTTGAAGTGTATATCCTTAGAGCGTGTAGCTTGAGTAGATTTGGTTTTGCTAAGATGGAGCATGTTCAACAATTCTGGGTTGGACATGGCTTTGTATGTTAGACAGAGATCACCTCTGAGAAAGCGGTATGCAACAGAGAACAGTCTTAGCTTTTTCAATCGTGCTGCATAGGGCAACTATTTGAGGCCAGTAATCCTTTTGATTAGGTACCTCTGTGGTCTCTCCAGCTGCTGGAGATGTCTAGCCAGGTACATTCCAATTGGTGCATTATACTTAATAATGGGTCTGATGAGGGAAGAGTAGAGGGGCACCATTACATCCTTAGATCTTGATGCGAACCCTTTCGTGATAGGATGAGTCACATAGAAGGATTTTCTAACCACTTGGCAACATGGTTATCAAAGGAAAGCTGACCATCTACTTGGGTCCCTAGATCCCTCATTTCTTCTTTAGATTTCAGGGGATTACCTCCTATGTTGTAGTTTGTGGGTACTCTGTTTTTTCCAAAGGGGATTACTACGCATTTTTTTTGCATTTAGCTTGAGACCATGGCTTTGAAACCATGCATCAGTCTCATTTAGGCTCTTCTGGAGGATCTCCATGTCGGTCAGAGACTCTATTATAGCACCCAGTTTGCAGTCGTCCGCAAACTTAGTCAGCCACAGCCCTTCCGTGCTTGCCTGTACTTCTGAGAAGTATATGCCAAACAGAAGGGGCCCCAGGACAGAGCCCTGAGGCACACCACTTGTTACTGGTCTGGATTCGGACATAGATCCCGCTACTCTTACTTTATGGGATCTGTCGGAGAGTCAGTTTGTGATCCATCTTGTGACATAAGGGTGTATGCCCAGGCTGGTGAGCTTATCAATAATACCTGAATGGGGAATGGTGTCAAATGCTTTAGCAAGGTCAAGGTAAGCCGTGTGTACCTCCTTTCCCTTATCTATAGCCTGAGTAACTGTCTCAAAGAAATCCACCAGGATCAGGAGGCATGATCTGCCCTTGATGAAGCAGAACTGTGTGGGGTCCAGCGGCTGGAGGTTCCCAATCTCTCCATTTATGAGTTCCATAATGATTCGCTCCATAGCCTTTACAGATCAGACTGGGCTGGATTATTGGTCGGTAGTTCCCAGGGTCAGTTGTGGCCCTACCCTTGTGTAGCAGGACCGCCGTTGTCGTGTGCCATTCTATGGGCACATATCCTGTGGAGATGCTGAGACTGAACAGGGTATTAAGATGCGGGGTTAATTCCTTTTGGAGCTCGCATATGACACAGCCTGGGACACCATCTGGTCCCATGGAGGCAGTGTTTTTAGCTTTAGATAGAGCCTTGTTAACCAACGTATCAATAATAATTGGACTTACACAATCCCCTGGAATGGTAATAGGCCCTGTAGGTGGTGAGGGGGGGGGGGGGGTTTGCAATGAACCTGTCAGCCAAGATGTTGGCAATGTCAGAAGGGTCAGTGTATTTTGTTCCATTTTGTACTAGCTCAGAACAGACCTGAGCATTGCCATTTAGGTTTTTGACGTAGCCATAGAAGGCCTTATGGTTATCCTTGGCATCCTTGGCAACTTTCTTTTCAAAATTACCTTTAGCTGACTTGATAAGGACCCTCAATTTCTTACTAATGCTGATCAGGGATGATTTTTCTACTTGAGATTTGGCCTTTTTTTTGTATAAATCTTCTCCTTTTATTGTAAAGTTTGCTTATGGCCGGGGTCCACCAGACTGGTTTCTTCTTGCTTGAGGAAGGAGTCTTGGTTTTATTTGGGATATTGACTTAAGCAACTCCATATATGCTTATATATACTGATTTTCCATCAGGCAAGGATATAAATGTCATCCAATAATCCAGCAGAAAAATAAAACAATTACTGATCATGTATTCATAATTATCATCATATAAAAAGATAATCCAGATCAACTTTCCCATACATAATTTCACCATTAAGTGCATACATTTTCAAAAAAAAATACTGACTACTCATAACTACAATAAAGCCACTTTTATCAGCCTGAAAATACCTTCCATCTCACTCTTGCATGCACTGCTGTAATGCATACAAACTTATTTTAGTATCCTTTATTTCATTTTCCCATACCCCTAACAGCAAATTCAGAGCAAGACAGAAGGTTGGAACACATTCTGATTAGGTAGAAATAACCTTAACCATGTTTGCTTCCCCCACCCACACACACACCCACAAATTTAAATTCCACATGAACGTATATAGACCCAACAGATTATATACCACAGCCACTTGTTGACAGAACACCATTGTTTTTCAAAACATTTATGTCTATTATGGTGAGAAAGATAACATAAATGATCCAATTACCTATCATTTTAAAATCTGAAAACACCATTTCTTCTAAAATTGTCCAGTTTTTAATTTTTTTCTTTTCAATTGCATCATTTTTGTACAGTTACTCTTGCCATTTCTAGGAGATGAGGAAAAAAAAACTTTGCCCATGAATATTCAGAACAGTCAATGACACAGCTAGAATACTAGTTTTAGATACAGACTGTTGCTGTTCTATTTCATGTTTAATTACATCTATTAGCTGTATTAAATCTGATTCTATATTACAATTACCAAGAGCATGTCTAACTTCCTGCTTCACAAGCTACGGTTACATCATCAGTCTGTCTATGCTCTTACATTTATCTTTGATATTTGCACAAATATAACTACCATATGTCATGCTTTTACATTCATTCCCTTGTGATTAACATTAACTGTATCCTTTTTCAAAGACAAAATGTTTTTACAGTCCATCCTTTGTGATTATCATTTACTGTATCCTTTTATTCAAGACATTTTTCCTTAAATAGCCCTTTTCATCTTATCTAAACTTTAATTTCAAGAATCTTCAGCTTCTATATTATTAACAAATATTTCTCTATCGGTCTGGAAATCTGCATGATTTTTGCATAATCATTTTTTTTTCCATCTCCCGAATTTAACTTTTAAGGTCAATTAGATCTATTTAATTAAACTTTAGGAACAGTCTGATGTAACTAACTCCCATCAAGAAATTCATTTTATGCCTCACCTTTAACAGTATTAACATACACAGTCCTCCACCAGATGTGGCCATTACTCTACATTTCTGTGCAGATTCTTTAATTTTATTTATTCATTTATTTATTTTTGGCAAATTAATCTTCTCTGTTATATTTCCTGATTCATCCGAATTAAAAAAGTAATTTCTTCTGTCAGTCTTTTCCTGTTATTCCTTTTCTGCTCACCACCTCCATTAGTTCTTTGTGCATCAGTTTCGGATGCTCTACAGATTAATTATTTAAGTTTTCCACTACAATCACAGTGATGTCTGCCACCATTAATTACCAGAGTTTGTATCAGAAATTAACATGAAAAACAAACAAATATGAATAAATACTAAAAAACAATAACCATAAATAAATAAATAAGGGGATAGAAACATCTACTGAAGCTAAAGCTAAAACATTTGAAGTTTTAAATATATGGCTGAGTGCTTTCAATATGAATTAGTTGCATTAATAAATCAAGCTCTTTCACTAGATATATGTTAAAGATTTTCTCCATTTAAACAGTTTTGCATATACCATTTGTTTTTTCTGACCTGAAGAAGTAATTGCTTTTGCAAAAGCTTGCCATTTTAATGAAGAATGGCAAGTCACACTGTAAATAACTTTGTGTCTCAGTTTTTTATATACATTTGTTTTTCTACGAAGTTTACTTGTAGTATAATTTTTAGTGAATTACTTGTGCGAATATCTGTACGTTTTCAGGTTTATCACATAATCCAATGGAAGACCGGAGTAAAATCAATTTTTGAAACCAATGTTTTCAGTTTTCTCCCAAATTTCTATACAATTGAGAAAATTATGTAAGCAATAACCAACAAATGAGTGTGGGCATATGAGGATTTAGCCACAGCTCAAGTGGTTTGATCATAAGGGTGAATCCTCATATACCCACACAGACAAGTTAGTTATTCTTATTATACAATGAAATTACTTAAGAAATAAATTACTTACCTGTCTTAAATAATGGCTTTGTATAAGGGTGCCGTGGTGTTCTTCCACACTTGTTTGTTGTGGTACTGAGGACGTATATGGGACTTATGTACATAAACTTGCACAGTACCTCAGTGCAGTTTAATAGAAGCAACAGAGGAAAGAGAATCTCCAGATGCCTTTTTTTCTATTAAATCCAGTCAGTTCAGAGGTACAAGAGTCAGCTGCAGCAGCACAAAAATACAAAGAAAATCAGGTACGTTTCTTTAGTTTTCCAGAATGTAATGGATTTTCCTTGTACTCAGTCTGCCCTACATACATACCTTTTAACTTCTTAGCTCAGGAAATGTGGGCAAAGCCTTAAATAATGGTGGGAAAAGGCCCTCAAATAGGGACAGATTGCAAATGTTGCTCTTATAAACTTAAAAAGCTGCTAGAATAAAAGGATTTGTGTTAGTGTGCATTGAAGGATATGAAGTCCAGAACTCAAATATGGGTCATTACTTAGTCACTCCACTCCTCACTGATTTGTCAGAAAAACACAAATTTTATGAGGAACAGACAAAAATATAAAGCAAAAATCGGGACATTCTGTGAAAATCTGGGCAGTTGAGAGGTATACCTCTGTAGCACATATGAATAGAAAAAAGGCTCACTGCTTCAAGGGTACTTTAGCAGACGGACTTTCTTCTATTGGTATATGCTCGATTTACAATGGGCACACTAGATGGGCCTTTCCAATCAGCGTGCTTATTTTTGGGCAACAATGACCTACCATTGTAGAATTAATAATAAACTCTTCCTCTGAAATGAAGCATACTGCCATATATGTTTACCATCTGTAATGCATAGTATTTGTTTCTTTGTGTTTGATACGACAATAGACTGAAATACTGTGTACATTTCTCTACCTTTGGAAACTGAATTAAAATTCTGCTAGAAAAACAGAAGTCAGTGTAGTTACTACCGGCCTGCTCTAGACTGAAACGATTCATTAATTACGGATGACCAGATACTTTCTTTTCTTACACAGGCTATAGTACCTCTTCTTCTAAGGCAAGTATAGAGAAAGCTCAACAATCCAATAATCTTTCATTTGCAGGCTTCCTTTTTTAGAAATCATACTGAGAAGTACATTTCTGATTTATCAACAACTAAATTTACTAAATCTTCACAACGGAACTTTAGGTACAGGAACAGCACCAGGCAACTTCAGTCATGAAGACAAATGATTAATACTCATAAGAGATAGTAGATCAGATTCATGTCTTAACCATGCTGAACATTGAGGAACTGCATGCAACACCATGTTTTATCACTTGCTATTACATAATCTATATTCCATTTGTGGACTTGGGAGGAACACACTAATACTGATCTTCTGCTTCTTTGGTTTGAAGTAGTCGTTTGTGTGGATTACAGGTTTATTCCTCACCGTCCACTTCAGTTACCTTTAGTGAGCTACAACGGTTTACTGTCTCTCCAGTTTTAATTGCAATACCAAATTATTTCTTTTGGAGATGGCTTGTGTAACAGCAGCAACACGTTCCTCTCAACACAGAACACACACAGCTATACTTTATACTACAAGTCACCCAAACTATAATGTTCAGGTTACAGTGACAAACATTAACCTAGCAGACATATCTCTTTGGATAGCTTTGATCAGACAGAGGTTAAACTCTGCAAAAGCAGGAATGCTTGTGTATCCATTCATCTGTACGGACACCATGATCATCTAATGTATATTCAGCTGGGTAAATAATTATCTGTGTGAAAAGGCTGAATAAGGAAATATGCAATCAAACAGCCATTTTTCCATGTTAACAAGGATGATGCATCTTTCTTGCCTAAGGAGCTGCCAGAATTAGTGCAAACTCATTATTCAGTGTACAGTAGAATTATTAGAATGCAGTTTCCTTGCACTTGTAGGGTAATGGATTTACATCATCTATGGCTAACAAAGAACACTAAAGCAATTTCCCGTATCTATAACTTTCAGATATGAAACTTTCTTATGAAATTTATGCAGGTCCTTAATGGGAATATTTCCCATAAGGCTGTCCGTGTGACCTTCAAAACTCTATGTGACTAGGGCCCTATTAACCAAAAAGATCTGGTGTACACCCTTAAACTTCTTCACAGTCCTTCCATTTCTCTGGAGAGATTTCTAAAAGTTCATATCATCAGTTTATAAAAAGGCATCGTCATTCATTTGCTGTTGGGACTCCAGTCATATGAGACTTTTTAATCCAGAGCATTGAACTTTGTATTAATCCCCGAAAAAGAAGATAACCATGGCAGCAAGGATGAGATCTTTTATTAACTGGCACATTCCGATGTCCCTTATTTGCGGCATTTTTAAAGAAGACTAGTAACGTTAATTAAAAGGGGTCTGTATCAGATCAAAATTAATTTTGACTGTATACTTTTTTTTTTTTTTGGATAAGCGAATTTTTTCCCTGGGAAAAAATTTGCTAATCCGTTCCTTTGCTGTTTTCAGCTTTCGGACATTTGAGTTCGACATAACAGCATTTGCTATTTTTAGCATTCGCTGTTATGATAGATATAGACCCAATTAAAAGCCAGTCTGTCATGCTAGTTTATTGAGCCACTGATGCTGTGAAGTTGCCACATTCCTTTTCCAAAGGTGCGCTGATGTGACGTTACCAATACTTAAGGAGGTGCCAGGAGTCCCCTCTTTCATTAAGTTGTGCCGGGGGGGGGGAATATGATGAAACCAAGAGGTGGGGGACTGTGTAGTTCAAGTTTGTGGCAATATTCTTGGAATAAAGTGCCTTGTACTATCAATCGTCACAAAACTGACCTATGGCAACATCCTCATACAGGTTTGCCTGCTTATTTTGATTAAAAAAAAAATATTAAAAGTTGTTGTTGCTTATAACACAAAAAAGTAATACTTAAACACAGGTTTAATTTAAGAACTAGATGCACAGTACTAAGGTGAATTTGGACTCTACAGTGAATTTTAATAAAATGGAAAATCAGTATTTTAGATACAGAAATCCAGGTGAGTAACTCAAAAACACTGCCACTAACAATAACAACTGTCCCATAATATGCCAGTCTGTGGCCTACTTTTAAAAGCACCAGTTTTCCAGAAGGACAAGAATTAGCAGATGATGTTAGATGCAAATTATTCCCAGGAGTCTTAATTTTGCTAAAAAGATTTTTAGCTATAGTTAAAAAGAGTAGTAAGCTACAGGATAATGTGGCAAATATATAACCAAGCAGTAAAAAACAGTAAGAAAACCCCAGCCATGCTACAGTTTTCACTGTGTGATACCATAAACCTCCTGTAATAGAGGCCCACTGGATATATGCAAATGACCCCTTAAGGGCATCAAGTGTTTCAACTACATGGCTTCTAAATGTCCGTTTTTTTTTTTCTGAATGGTTTGTCTGTATGATCTTTTAACATTTTGTTTAAATGTATAAGAAGTCAAACAAGCAACAAATGGCTTATAGGCATTTTATTGCAAAATATAATCTATTTTTTTTTTTACAGAAATGTATATCTTCCTGTAAAACATATTAGTGATTCGAAATCCTGGAGACCAAATTAAGAAAACAGATGAAAATCCTCATCAGCCAATATAGAGAGAGGCCAAGAATAGTAAGTATAGAACTTCTGGACTGGATAATTTTAACTAGGAACAGCAGCAAGCAAGTTTATCCTTTACACTACAGTGCCATTCCCTCAGTGCTTACCCATATAGTATGCAACTCTGACACTTAAAAAAATGAAGGCTCTCTGCCTAGTGGCCTTACTTGATTAACAAATAACTTGAAATGGCTCCAGCATTGAACATGTAAATCCATTTAGATGCTTTTACCGGGTTGATATCATATGAGCGAATCGCACAAATTACGAACCCTCATAATATTGTGGGGGGCTGTATCCCCCACACCCCCCGCTAAATATATATTCCAACTCCGAGATCACACTACAGTAAGGAAAGGGCAAATATCCCATACTTCACTGCATCGCAATATCAAAAAAAGCACTTAGCGGTCCGGTACATTTGATATTATGAGCGTTCGTAATTTGTGCGATTCGCTCATATGATATAGACCCGCTTTTACCTATTTAATATACAATCTTTATTTTATTAATGGTAAAACTAAAAAACATGTCAACAGTGTACTGACCAAGTAATAAGAGAATTTTAAAAAATCAGATCTCAGAACGTAGCCAAGGCAAAGTTACTCAATGAGAAGTTTTCAGTGGTGCCATTTTTAAAAAAAGGTGCATGAAAAGTTTAGTGGGATTCAGAAAAATTATCGCTGTACTGCTATTAAAGGCTTTGTTGGTGAGCTCTAGTATTGCTACAGTGATGAAAAGTGATTCAAAGACATGCAGAAGCTGCATAGAACAAAAGCTCATTGGCAATTCTCTGAAAAGAACACAGTGCAGTTAGAAGTAACAGAGCTAGAGTTCCCTGTACCACTACACAGAGCACTGTTGCACAGGTACCTAATAATATGTGCATGTTCATACACACAACACACACACACACACAAACATGATGCATGCAGGTACTCAATCCCAGACAGACACCAAGATAATACTAAGCGTGCCCCTACTTACATAAACACACACACACTTGTGCAAGTATATTCTCACACACACAGATTCCAAGACAGCTCAAAGCATTACCCCCTACATACTACACACACACACGAGAGTTTGCAGCATTTATCTGTTACAGCACCAACAACTGCACTAATGCCACATGTCAAATGGTGTACATTGTTATCCCTTCACTCCCCACACAGCACAGTGCAGATTGTCTTACTGTGCTATAGTGCAAATCAGTCTTTAAATCACTCCTAACACACAGAAACAGGATTACACAGTGCATTTCTGAAACCAGGCCTCTATGTAGATTGACCTTCATTTAGCATATTTATGCATATCAGTATACATCAGAAAGATATCATTAATCTTTGCATACAAGTCTATATATGCTTTTGTATACTGATAGTTTTCATATAAATGTATACATAAGCATGCATAATATGAATTTATGTAATGTATTTTTATATTACTTTACAAACAAGTACTTAGGCAATATTTCAATGTGTTAGCATGAAATGGCACTCAGTGGAAACCGTCCTCACCTTGAAATACACTGACATCTGTGTGGTCACAGAGACCTGGTTCAAGGCTGTGGAGAGCACTAGAGCCATACTTAGTTACACCTTTTACCACACGTTCAAATCACAAAAGGAAGGCATAAAAACAGTGTACCAATATTCATTAAAGATAAATACACCTGCAGATAGGTTAGACAGTATGATTCTCTGGAGATACTTCAGCTTCAGGTGCAACTAACTGTTGGTAGGACACCTATTCAAGTCATTGCTAGCTACAGGACCCCCTCCATGAATCCAGACACACACTCTGCCGACTTTGATTCACTGGACTCCATTGAGATACATCTGAATACCATGGTTCTTGGTGATTTTAAATTACCTATTCATTGACTGGGTAAATTACTCATGCTCAAACACACCTGCCCCAAAGGTTCCTCGAGTTCATGAACTCAACTCCCTAAGTTAGCTGGTGGACAACCCAACTAGGGGCAGCAACATCTTGGATCTGGTGTTTACCAATATGGGGGACTGCTGTAGCACCTCCACTGTGAGGTCTTCCCTTGTCAGATCTGACCACAAATCAGTGTCATTCGAAGTAATTATAACCAGCAGCAACTAAATTAAAAAACGTCTCCAAAGCAGATTATATCCTTCTAAGGGATGGTATAAATAGCACACCTCCCCCCTCAGATCTTTTTACAAACACCTGTATAACTTCAATTGACATGGCTGTGCCTGACCGGTCCAAAGCAAGCTCTTCAAGGAAGAGTAAACCTACCTGGTGGACAACTACCGTTAACAGGCATTACAATAAGAGGAAGAAATTACTGTCCAAAAGTAAGAGGGAGCATGCCCTAAATTGGAAACACTCCCTCTTCAGCTTAAACAAGCAAATAAGACTTCTTGTGAAGTCCTTAAAAGCAAACTATGAATCCAAATTAGTGTCCTCGACTAAGGACAACCATAAGACGTTCTATAGTTACATCCACAGCCTAAAAGGTAAAACCCAGATTTACATCTAATTGGTGGTTAATGATACCACATACACTTAGCCTGTCAACATAGCAAACCCATTAGTCAACAGGTTCTGTGAAAACCTCACTCCCCTGTCCCCAGCACACACACATACCCCATGCCATTCCTTCCATCTGTCCCCTATCTTGAGAGCAAGTCATAAATAAGGTAATAAATAAGGTAGGTCTAAGGTAAAAAAAAAAAACAGCATCTGTGGGACCTGATAATATCCCAGACTGCATCCTACATGGGCTAAAACAAGAATTAGTAATACCATCAGATACTCTTTTCAATCATAGTCTAAGCACCGGCTTCATCCCAGCCGAATGGAAAACCTTTACCATTATTAGTGGTGCTTCCACTGACCCCGGGAACTATAGCCCTATTAGCCTGACTAGCCATATCTGCAAGGCCATGGAGCAAATCATCATGGACCTGATCAATAAAGATATAGGCAATCTCCAAACACTTGACCCTACACAGTTTGGATTTGTCAACGGGAGATCATGCCTGTTAAACCTGGTGGACTTCTTCGAGATAGTCACCAGAGCCTGGACAATGGAAAAACTGTGCATACAGCTTACCTGGACTTGGCTAAGGCATTTGTCATTATTCCCCAATCAAGCATTATTGATAAACTCACCCAGCTAGTTATCAACCCTTATAACATTAGGTGGGTCACTAACTGGCTCAATGGTAGAACCCGTGCAGTTAAAATAGGGGAATCTACCTCCAACAGCAGACCCGTAACAAGTGGTGTTCCACAGGGATCAGTCCTGGGTCCTCCACTGTTTGGAATCTATTTCTCCAAAGTACAAGGAAAAACTAAAGGTCTGTAGCTGACAAAGTTTGCTGACAACTACAAACTGGGAGAGGTCATAGAATCTCCAAATGATATCAACATCCTACATGAGGGTCTTGCGCAAGCAAATGATTGGTGCCAAAGTCACGGCCTTAAATCAATGCAAAAAAATGTATTATCATATGTGCTGTTAGAGCAATGTTCCTGCTGAATACCATATCAATAGAAACACACTAAGCATGCACTCATCATATCTCTATAGTGGTAAGAAGGGCAATCTATATTGCTCATCTCATAAGTAAGGGAATTGCCTCCAAAAAAAAAAAAAAAGAAGTTATAACCTCCTTGTACTCTTCCCCCATCAGGCCAATAATGGAGTACAGTGCCCTTTTGGCATGTACCTTTCCAGGCACCTGCAGCAACTGGAGAGGACACAAAAGTTCCTCACAAGGAAGATTCAAGGTATTCAGCATCTGTCCTATGTGGATCATCTGAAATCAATGTCACTTTACTCTGTTTCACACAGACTACTCAGAGGCAATCTCTGCCTTGTGTATAAGGCAACTTCTGACTCTGCTTTATTGGAAATGCTGCATATCCGTAAATCCAATGATTCACAGGTTACTCACTCTAAAGACCTTAACCTGGTATGTGACATTAATCGAACCTGCTGGAGGAACAGTTTTTTCTCCCAGAAGTTACTACACCTGTGGAAGAGACTCTCAATTCATGTCAAGCAGTGCACCTCTTTGGTCCTCTTCAAGTGCAATCTGGACGATAGGATGGGTAACCGTAAATTCACCACGGGGGTTCCACCTGTGGTCTCGCTTGGACAGGGGCAATAGGTGTTGATCATGCAAACAAGAACAGAACTTGACTAGGCTTGTAAGGGCTCTAGGGTCATTAGCCTAGTAACTTCCTATGATCGGGTTTTTTTTTTACATGTTACTAAATATGCACATTACAAAACAATGCACTACACTTTGAAAAAGTACCCCATGTAGCATGCAAAACTATGTAATGTACATGGAAGCAAAAAATGGTAAAGTCTGTGGTAGGTTACAGTATGAACAGCCATCACAGCTACTCCCAGCTGAAACGGACATGTAAGTTAAGATCCAGTGGTGTCACCTGATGAATATGAATGGACATGTCACAGCATCTGATGAATATTAATGAACAGATCCGCACCGCCACTGTTTCATGTCACTTTAATACTGGTGTTAAGCATCTATATGTACATGCTATGCTGCAGCCCACGGAGGTGAAATTTAGTGTACTGAAAACAGCCAAGTGAAAGTAAGTCAGCACAAAATTAAAAAACATACCAAGTAGCAGAAAGCATAATGAAACCGGCAAATATGTGTAGGTCAATCCATGCAGGACCATGAATGGCACTACCACATCACGACCATAAAACTTCGAAGATGGTTACAGTGCCAAAACAAGTAATCTACTATGGTTGTTAAGATGCTGCACACATATGAAGCATACAGAATGATGCAAAATATTCCCCATAAAAATCCGTTCACACAAAGCCCCTTCCATTATTGCACAACAGTACTAACAGACAGCCATCATTGCACCAAATCACAAAAGTGTGGCTGAATACAGTCTGCTGATACATACAAACAAATAATGACAGACTAAGTGTTGCCAGTACACATGCAAACAGAATGAAAGATGTTCATCCAAAGGTTTTCAGAAACTGTAACAGAAGTGTGCACGGCAGCACAGTCTCCCTGGACGGCACTGCAGAAGTGTGCACGGCAGCACAGTCTCCCTGGACAGCACTGCAGAAGTGTGCACGGCAGCACAGTCTCCCTAGACTGGATTACAGAAGTGTGCATGGCAGCATAGTCCTCCTAGATTGGATTACAGAAGTGCGCATGGCAGCATAGTCCTCCTAGACTGGATTACAGAAGTGCGCATGGCAGCATAGTCCACCTAGACTGGATTACAGAAGTGCGCTTGGCAGCATAGTCCGCCTAGACTGGATTACAGAAGTGCGCATGGCAGCATAGTTTTCCAAGATTGGATTATAGAGGTGTGTAAAGTAGCAGAGTAGTACGATATCTTACTGTGGGTACCTTCAGAAATGCTAGGTGGTGTTGCTAAGTCTGCATTCCATTCAGCGATGCAACATGTATTGAACAAGAACAGCAGTATGCCAGTACATGAAGTATATGTCTGTGTTCACTAAGTACAGTCTGCAAAGGGTCAAAGTACAGTACTTGTATGTGGTTAATTCAGTGCTACTGCTCAGATGGAATGCACTGTACATATAGTAGCTATAGTCTATATCATTGCAACAAACTATACAGATATTGTTTTTATTACTCAGTCCACCTCATCTGGCTTAAGCCACATTCAAGCCTTATTAGATCATCAGCTCTTTTGTGGTGCTTTAACAAATGTCAGATTCTGGTGGGTTTACTGCAAAGATATCCAGAATAAGGAAAACAGCTTCCAATCTGTGACTTTATTAACAACTGATGTAAACAAACGATCAGAAACTTATAGAAAACATCAATCAAATATTTTTCGTAATCTTAATTACCTAAATAAACAGGCCACATGTCTGAAACCTCAGAAGTGGTAATGAGTACATTATATATATATCACTAGGCACAAGAACAAACTGTTTACCAAACAGAAGAACACATTCAGTGGACATATCTTAAAATCCATGATGTGGGCATTGAAATTTTATTATTTCGCTGTAATGAGAAACTTTCAAAAAGTAAGAGATAACATGACATTCTGACAATGCCCACTAAAACAGCTGTACAGTCGCTGTATTTACAATGTATTGCCTAGTGCTGTAGATGTGGGAAGCAGACAGATGAGGAACGCAGAAGGTCTGGTTTACTGTCACGATCACATTATTATTATTATTATTATTATTATTATTATTACAGAACAGACTGCCGAAGGCAAAAATTAGAACAGCAGCTGCAACATGATCCATGGTCTTTGTCAACAGATTCCATAATTAGCAAAATGGCTAAACTAAGGAGTCTAATTCTTATCACAGGGACTGAGACTTACAAGCTGAGAATATGCTGTAGACAGTTAAAGAAAAGATTTGTGAGCCGTCTTCATTCTTTTTCAAAAAGTACTTGCTAAATCAAGTCTGCCATGTCATGCCACTGTGCCCATTGAAAGTTGCATGATGTTATTTATACATTTTAGAGCACATGGCAAGAACCCAGACTAATTATTACATTTCATCTGGCTACAAGTAACTAGGCTTGATCACGTGTCTCATTTATTTATTTTACATTTGTTAACCGGGTTAGTCTGGCTGGGCTTTTGGCTCATTTTCAGCAGAGACCCGGGGAGAAAAGCTCCTCAGGACTAGAAAACAATTTATTAAATTTTAGTAACATAGTAGTAACGATCAGCTATAGGATCTTACAGGCAGAGACCTGGAGAGAAAAAAAGCTCCTCAGGCAATTCAATTATACAGAGTATTAACAATTGGCAGACAAGTATGTGAGTTGTTACAAACAAGGTTTTAAACAATTAGCAGAAGAAAATGTATTTATTTATTTATTAATTACATTTGTTAACCAGGTAGTGTCCGACTGGGCCAGGAGCCCATTTTCAGCAGAGACCCGGGGAGAAAAGCTCCACTATTTAAAACACTAAATATTTCAGTAATGCAACTTATTACAGGTAAATACAGGCATAGCTAGGAAGCTAGTATACACTTTCATTGCAATATACATTTAAGCATTTGAGTTAATTAACAGAAAGACAGTTGCTGGCTTGAGGAGCCAGTGAAGTGACAACAGCCAGTGTTTCTAGTAGAGAGTTTCTTATTTACAGGAGAGAAGGTAAGTTAATAGACAGGTAGATGCTTATTATAGATTTTATTTCTAGTTGCCTAGTTGAGAGGAGAGGTATGAAGATGCAGGCAGATGATTGAGTAGGAGAGATGTGGGTATAGGGGATTTAAGACTGAGTGAATTGAGGGAGGTAGTTGAAGTAATGGGTGATGATTAGCCTGAACTGAGGCAGGAGCAGAGCCAATGATTTGCTAAGAATTCTTTTAGGAGTTTTTTGAACTCATGGTAGTTTGGGTTTTTTGAGATGGGTTGAGGAAGTGTGTTCCATAGCTTGGCTGTTTTGTGTGAGTATAAGGATTCCCTATGACGGTTGTGGGAACGGTTAACTTGTAGCAGGGGTTTTATCTGATGATCTGAGGGGTCTGGCATTGCAGCTGGGCAGCACTAGGTTTGTTAGAGCAGGGAGAATATGTCCGGTTGGTGGATGACTTTATGGACTATGGTGAGTTCATTGAAGCATAGGAGGTTAAGTAGTTCAAGCCAGTTTAGATGAGAGAGATGAGCAGTAGTGAGTTCAGTTTTGCTGACTGGTAGTGAATTTGGCTATTCTATTGTAGCAAGCTTCTAGATTATTGAGGTCAGTCTTACGCAAGCTGGTGAACATGTAAGAGCCATAGAGTAGAGTTGACAGCAGGTGAGACTGGGCAGTGGCCAGTCTAGCATTGTAGGTTAGGAAAGTGACTAGTTACAATATTATTTAAGCTGCTTAGAGCAAAATGAGTTAATAGTTAGGCAGATGCTTATTTAAAGTGGGTAGAATCTAGTTGTATAGGAGTTTGGAAACAAGAAAGTAAGAATGGCTACTAGAAGATGTAGGGGAGGTAGAGTATAGGAGACAGACTAGACTGGTAGGTTGTTTTGAGACTAAGAATTAAGAGTGGTTGGAGATAGAGGAAGGGAAGAGGTAGAAGAGGCAGGGGAATAGTGTTAGGGAAGAGGTAGAAGAGGCAGGGGAATAGTGTTAGAGATACATTGAGTGAGGTGGTGAAATAGGTGAAAGGATGGTGGTTTCAGGGTGGTTGGCTACAGTGGCAAGACCACTTTGTTTTTAGGTATTTCCTCGTGGCTAATTTGAAACTTTTGCTATGCTGCAGGGATTTTATTTTCAAGGGGAGTTGGTTCTAGGATGTAGCTGGGTTATAGTTATAGAGAAGGCAGCCTATTTTGGTTTTGGGTTTGTAAATGTCTAATAATTCTTGATTTGAGCTGTGTAGCTTCCTAGCAGGGGAATATTTGGATATGATAATGGTGAGGCAAGGGCAGAAGGAGGGTAGATAGAGGATAGAGTGGATGATTTGTAGTTGGTATAGTTGGAGCAGCTGAGGGAATTCTAGCCAGTCTAGTTGCTGTAGTGCTAAGCAGTGGTGTGACTTGTAGGTTTGGTTAGCTGCAAATCTGGCGATCTTATTATAGGTAGTTTCAAGCTTGGAAATAAGTGTAGAATTTAGGTTTGTGAATATGTGGAAGCTGTACAGGAGTGTTGGGAGTAATAAAGCCTGGGAGAGAGTTATTCGGGCAGTGTTAGTTAAGTATTTCTTGCTATGGAAAAGGTGTCCAAGTTTCTGATAAGCTCTTTTTACCAAGTTAGCAATATGGAGATCAAACTTAAGCTGATCATCTATTGTAACACCTAGCAATTTAGTACTATATTCAGCTGAGATGATAGTGCTGTTGCAGGCTAAGATGGTAAATGCACTTTTGAGTGTGGTGATGTTTTTAGGGAGGAACAGTAGGAGCTTAATTTTTTTTTTGGATTAAGTATTAGTTTGTTATCACTAAGCCAAGTCTCAATGGTGTGGAAGGATGCCTGGGTAGTTAAGTGGAGGTCAGTTGGGTTGTTAGCAATGGTTATAACCATTGAGTCATCAGCATATTGCACAAGAGATGACTGGGAACAAGAGGAGTAGAGCAAGTTGGTGAAAATATTAAAGAGTAATGGCCCAAGTATCAACCCTTGGGGGACTCCCATTTGTACAGTGAGAGGGGAGGATAGTCCATTTAACTGATTGCTGGCAGGTAGAGAGATAGCTGGAGAACCAGGAGATAGTAGGGGGAGAGAAATGTAAGTTAGTGAGTTTACCCAGAAGGAGTGGGTGAGAGACAGTGTCAAAGGCTTTAGAAAGGTCAAGGAATAGGCATGAGACAAGTTTATTGTTATCACGAGCTGGGGAGACTATGTTGATGAATGATATGAGTGCAGTAGTTGGACTATGCTTGGGACGGAAACCATGCTGTGTGGGTATAAGAAGGTTTTCCTGGTGAAGGTAATGCATTACCTGCTTGTGAATGTATTTCTCTAGGATTTTTGAGAGTGGAGAGAGTATGGCAATCGGTCTGAAGTTAGATACGTCTGAGGAGCTGCCCCCTTTGTGAATGGGTAGAGTAAAGAAATTCTGCCATACAGTGGGGACATAGGATTCAGAAATGGATCGGTTGATTAAGATAGATACAGGATAGGCAAGAGGTTCAGAGGCAATCTGCAGGAAGTAAGAGAGTAGCTCGTCAACAGATGGGGAGCAAGGTTTAAGTTTAGAGAGTAATGACTTTACATAGTTGATACTGCTTTTAGAGAGGAGGAGTTAGGAGGGTTTGGAAGAGGTACAGAGTTTGTGGGGGTGCTAGTGTTGTACCTGGGGGGGGAAGAGAATTTATTATGGCGGTTATTGAGTTTATAAAATGATTGTTAAATTTGTTGGCTATGTCTTGAGGTGTTGCATTGGGACATGGGTTAGGAGTGGAAGGGGCATTGGGACATGGGTTAGGAGTGGAAGGGTTTCCTGGATGAAGAGTCTGTTTAATAGAGCCCTATAATTATTTGGGTCTGTTTTAAGAGTAGAGGAAGGATTGGCATAGAAGTTTATTTTGTCATAATGGATGATTTTTTTTTTTTATTTTATTTCTGAGTTCTTTATATTTTTGAAGAATAGAAGGGGTCCTAGTTTTAGTCCATATTTTCAAATCCTACCCCTGTCTTTCATGAGGGTTCTGGTAGATTTTGTGAGCCAGGGAGCAGTATTAGATTTGATTCTAATTGTGCGAAGAGGAACAAGGGAGTTAAGAATGTTTAGGAATGTAGTGTTGAAGGAGTGGACAGCTTCATCTAAAGGAAGAGTGGTGAGGTAAGACCAGTTAAATTTTGGAGAGTTGGTGAATAAAGGAGTTAGGACATAAATGAGGAAGTGAGCGGGTGGTAATAAATTTGTTAGGTTTGGTAAGGTGGGGAGTATGTCTGATAATGGTTATAGGGCAGTGATAGCCAAGGGCATTTGGAAGGGTTTGGGAGTTATGATAATTTTGAGGGTTGAAGACCAATATCCAGTCTAGAAGAGAGCTAGGTAGGTGAGCTTTATTAATGTAGGTTGAAGTTGTGATTAGCTGCTCAAACCCATGTAGGTTTATACAGGAAGTAGTGTTGGGAGCTTGTATTGTAAGCCAAATCAATATTTACATCTCCCAGTATAATTATTTCATTGTGGATGGTATGTGAGAGGTGAGATAGGATGTTTTCAAGTATGTTAATATTATCACCAGGGGGGATATAGAGTGCTATGACAGTTATGGTGTTGAAACTGTTAAGTTTGAAGTTGGTCAGTAGGATTTCAGAAGGTGAGAAGGAGGGTAAGTCTAGTGCAGGACTGATTAGGGAGAAACAATTGGAGTGGAGTATGGAGACTCCGCTTCCATTTCATTTAGGTTGATCAATCTAAGGATATTATAGCCAGGAGGGATGACTTCACTGTCCAGATGGTGTGGTTTTAACCATGTTTCAGTTAGGGTAACTATGTCAGGAGTATAGTTAGCTATCCAAGCATGGAGTTCTTGAACTTTATTTACAAGGCTCCTGACGTTGATAGAGCAGAATTCTACTTGTTTCTGTGGGTTGGAGGAGTTGGCAGATTTGGATACAAGGGGGTTATTGTTCAGGGTAGTCTCTGTAGGGCCTGGGTTAGGATGAATGTCACCAGAGAGAAGTAGAGGTTTGTAATTGGGTTTAATTTGAGTAAGTAGACTTTGTTTTCTTTTTGTTTTAAAGGTCGTTTAAAGAGAGACTGAGTTTAGAATGGCACATAGTTTAAGAATTTTCTGATTAGCCATTCACTTAAATTCCACAGAAGTCTGACATCATAAAATAAAAAGCAGTATTCTTCCTCTTGTTGGTCATAAAAAGTCAAATAAATGCATATTCAGGGAATATTAGGTTGACAGCACAACTCATTCCACACAGGCAATCATACAAAGTAAATCAGATATGTGATGGCCAGCATTAAGGGAGCAGCAGATGTCAAACAACTGTAAACTCCAAAACTATCAAACAACTGTATTCTTCCAGGATTGTTTTCAGGTTATTTATTACACAAAGAAAGACTGCAAGCAAATATTTTTCCATCTCTTTTCTGCAGAGTTGACTCCTGTCAGAAACTACACGTTCCATCAAAGTTTGTACTTTCAGTAAATGACGTTATGCGACTTTTGACTAGTGAGAGCCATTCAAGTCACACAGCACTTGCTTTTAATGATGCATTTAATTCTGTATTTATCATCCCTTGTGAAGGGCTATATTCCTTTTACTGGTCCTGATCTTGTGGCAACTTGTTCCATCTTTCTTATGTTTGGCTGTGTGAACTAGTCAGATCCCCATCAGGATTTTAAAAAGACAGTTCTATTTACTGTATCTAGTTTTTGAGCAACTTGCTTCTTCATCCAGTTTACTACAGAGCTGGATTGGTCTCTCTCTCTCTCTCTCTCTCTCTCTGCAAACTATTTTAATCTTTACAGTTAGAATGATCAGAGATGTGGGTTTCATTTAAATCATTTACTAAAAATTTACAGTAAAACAGAGATGGCTACAAGTAGACAAAAGGGGGCTGGAATTTACTGGAGAAAACTGGCAAATGAACCAAGGTAATGGGAGCAAATAACTAATGAGGGAAAAGTAACAGTAGGATGAGGCCAAGAATTTTGGAGTGCAGGTTAAAGACCCCACCCCTCCTTGCCAGGGATGGATATTAGAGTATATCAAAGAGAAAGGGATAGGGAAGTCCTAAAGACCAGCTAGGGTAGAGTCTTTAGTTAAATCAGGAATAGGAGCTGCTGCTGCTAAAATATGGATAATTAGTAGTGCATATAAAATACTGCATGTTAACTATAAAAATGAATCAGAGGCGGTTAGAAGATTGGGAAGAAGGACTGGAAAAATGATTTACAAGGGAACAATATGAGAACATATCAAGGACTTCCAAGTATGCAACAAGTTCCAGAAGGTTTATGATTATCAGACATTTCTATACCACATGTAAAACTTCAAAGAATTTCTCCTCAGGTATACAGCAAATGCTGGAGTCATGACTGGGAAGAAAGAGCATAGCTGGCAACATATTTTTGGGAGTGCAGAGAGTTGGCAGATTTTAAAAATTCTCTAGAGGAGTACCCTACTAGAAATATTGAGGGAGCAAATGGCTACTATTTTGAGCTGGGACACAGGATCTGAAATATCTAGACACAGTAAGGCCTTATTAGGTTTAATTAATTTAATTAATGAATTAATTAAATGCATCCTTTTGTTGTCCAGGTTAGTCCCACTAAGCTGGTAGTGTCTATTCATGGGAGATTTGAGGTGGTACTTCCACTACAAGTAGAAATTTGGCCAGGGCATCAGGGAACTCACCCTACTCTTTTCAGAGTGTATGCGGACAATTCTGTGCTACAATTCCGGTCTTCTGGTCCGGGTGCAGAGCTGGCTCACAGAAGCAGGAAGTTTGAAAAATGGAGGAGAAAGAAACTTTCTGGTGTGTTTCGAGTAAAAGAAGCTGTTAATCAAACAGCTGAGATGGTAAATGTAGGAGAGGAAGAGATGGAAGTGAAGCAGAGTACCGAGGATATAATGGAGAGTAAAGAGAGTGGTGAAATATCATCCAAAAGGCAAAATGAGGAACTGAAGTGGATATGGCAGATTCAGTTTGTATATGAATCTGCAACATCGGAGTGTGTTGTTACAACCTTCCAGTCAGGAGGGTTGCAGGATGTCTACTTAAAATAATTAATTGAATAGAGTGAGCCAGAGAGCGAGAAGGCAGTATTGTAGGGAGAAATAATGGAGAGAATCCAAGAAGTATAAGTGCAGCAATTAAGGAAGGAGGAAAAGAAATCTTACACACAGACTGTGAGAGAAGGCAAAAGATGAGAAGATTGAAAGGCTGAAGTAAGAAGAAAGCACCGGATGAGAATAAGTTGTAAGAGGGAGAAGGAATTTGGTATGAAGTATGGGACAGCATTGTTTTATAGGATGGTTTCCTAGGAGGTTACTAGGCTAATGGCCCTGGGGCCCTTACAAGCCTAGCCAAGAGTTTATCCCCAAAAAAGAAACCTCAGTCAGCACCTGTAGCCCCTGTCAGTGAGGGCAAAAAGGTAGAATCCCTGGGACACATTTGTGGCTTCCCATCCACTCATCAAGTTTGTGCTTGAAGAGGGTCAGCAAGATACTCTGACATGCATGGGAAGCCTCTTCCAGAGATAGGGTAGCCTCTGGGCAACAATCCTGTCTCTCCAGCAGGTTTTCTTGATGTCACATATTAGATTTAGCCCTATCGAGCAGGTAATGCACGAGGAGTTAGACTTCTCTATATGGAGCATCTGTAGTAGGGCAGGGTCAGATATTGCCTAGTAGGTGAGACACAGATCATCTCTGAGCAATCTGTATACGGAGTAGAGAGTGATACTGATTTGAGCCTGTCTCCATAGTTCAGGTGTTGGAAGCCATGGATTCTCTTTGTGAGGTATTTCTGTGGCCTTTCCAGTTGGTGCAGGTGTTTACAGAGATGCATACCAAATGGGGTGTTCTACTCAATTATAGGTTTTATGAGGGAGGAGTACAGAGAAGTAATAAGCTCTTGTTTTCTGGATGCACTCCCTTTACTTATAAGCTGAACCAAGTGAAAGGCTTTTCTGACCACTGCCACCGCATGATGGTCGAATGTGAGATTGTCAACCTGAGTACCCAGGTCTGTCACCACGGGTTGTGTGCTTTGGGGGTTGCCATTGAAGTGATAATCAGTAGGGGCCATGTTTTTGCCAAATGGTATGATAATACATATTTTTGCTTTTAACTTAAGGCCATGACTTTGGCACCAGTTATTTGTAGCGGCGAGACCCACTTGCAGCATGTTAACATCATTTGGGGAGCAAATTACAGCACCCAACTTACAGTCATCCACAAACTTGGTCAGCCCCACAGGCCCTTTGTCTTTGCCTGGACCTCTGAAAAGTAGATGCCAAACAGTAGGGGTCCCAGGACAGATCCCTGGGGAACACCACTAGTGACAGGTCTGATGTCAGAGGTGGTAGCACCTATTTTGACCTTGTGGGTCCTATCCGTGAGCCAGTTGGCCACCCATCTGACAAGAAAGGGATTAACACCAAGTTGTGTTAGCTTTTTGATGATGCCAGAGTGGGGGAATTGTGTCAAAGGCCTTGGCCAGGTCAAGATAAGCTGTATGTACTGACTTTCCCTCATCCAGGGCCTTGTTGAGGGTCCCAAAGAAGCCAGCTAGGTTCAATAGGCAGGATCTGCCCCTGACAAATCTGAATTGGGTGGGTCAAGTGCTTGGAGATTGCCTATGTCCTTGTTTATGAGATCCATAATAATAAGCTCCATGGCTTTACAGATCAGACTTGTCAAGCTAATGGGGCGACAGTTTCCCAGGTCAGTAGTGGCACCACCTTTGTGCAAGGGGATAACAATGGCAAGCTCTCCACTCTGCTGGAATGAAGCCTGTAATAAGCCTCTGGTTGAACAAGGTGCTCAGTGGCAAAACTAGTTCTTGCTGGAGATGGTGCAGAATACAGCCAGAGATACTATCAGGTCCCATGAAAGCTGTGTTCTTTGCCTTGGATAGGGCCTTTAACACTTGATATATGGAGATGTGAGGGGTGGGACAAGTATCGGGGATGTTGACTGGGCCTTTGGGAGGGCAATAAGGGGGTGAAGTTTGCACTGAACCTATCAGCTAGCAGGTTGACTAAGTCAACAGGATCAGTGAAAGTGGTACCATTAAGTACTACTTCGGAACAGACCTGGCCTTTGCCATGAAGGTTCCTAACATACATGAAGAAGGACTTCTGGTTTCCCTTTGTTTTGGAGGCTAGTTTCAACTCCTAATTGGCTTTGGAGGCCTAATTTGCTTGTTGAGGCAGAGGAAGGAGTTTTTCCAATCTGGAATTTGTTCCTTTTTACCCTTGGACAACAGTTTCTTCCTTTTGTTGTAAAGCCTGTTGACAGAGGATGTCCACCAGACAGGTCTGTGTTTCCTTGAGGAGCAGGTTTTAGTTCCATTGGGTATGGTTGAGTCCATGCAGTTATACAGGTGTTTGTATACTGCACTGGCACACTGTTCAGCATAGCTGTCTGCATCCCCTGAGGGGGACAGTGGTGTGAAGCTGCTGATACCCTCCCTTAGGAGGTTGTAGTCAGATTTTGATAAGTTCTTTAGCCTGGTTATGATTGGGGAGGGACTGGGTGGGACAGAAAGTTCGAATGAGACAGACCGATGATCTGATCTCACCAGGGAAGTACATACTATGGGAGTGGTGCAGCAGTCACCCACGTTATTGAGAACCAAGTCCAGTATGTTATCTCCCCTTATGGGGGATGAGAAAAGCTGGTCTAGTGCATTAGAATTGATGAAGTCAAGGAACCATTGGAGGAGTGCATTAGTGCAGGAATAGTTCACCTGGAGTAGTTGAAGTTACCAAGGATCAGAGTGTTAGGGGGTACCTTGATGGAGTCAAGTAGTTTGAGGTAGGTGGAGTGGGTCATGGAGGAAGGTCTACAGCTGGCTATAACTTGGATGGGTGTCTTGCCAACTGTTAGTTGCACCTGGAGTAATTCCATTGCATCGTGCTGGTAAACCAGTCTGGAGGTGGGCCAGTCTTTAATGAAGATAGAGACTCCACCACCCTTTGTCTTTCTGACCTCATTTTGGGGTTTTGAAGTGTGGAATGAGATACAGCCTGCTAAAGCAGGGGTGCTCTCCACAGCCCTGAACCATGTTTGCATGACTACACATACATTAGCATCTTCCAGTGAGTGCATTTTCAGGTTAAGGCTCCTAGCGTTGAGCAGCATGGCCTTCAATTTGCTTTGCGACAGATCTTTTATGTTGGAAGATGAGCCTTTGGGACATAGGCTAAAAAAAGCACAATGGCAGAGGCAATATCCTTGGCAAAGATCCAGAACCTCAGGGGTGACAGGTGGAGGCCATCACTGGCAAAGCATCGAGGCCTGTCAACCATATCATCCCAGGCAGACAGATACTGGATACCCTTGGAAAGACACCAGAAACTAAGACAATTGTTAAAGTCAATCATTTTTTGTTGGTATTGTGGTATCATTCTTGATGAAAGCAGGATGCTGCTTAGGGCTAGGGTCATACTTGCCTGGAGTACATACTCAGAGCTCAATCATGTCTCTCTTCATATAGTCCAGGGAGGTACATCTCAAGTCATTCATAATAATTCATACTTGTAACTGTTGTGGAAAGACTTAAGTGTGTGGGTGATGTGGTGGATTCTAGTACCTGACAAACAGCTGATCATGACCTTCTCCTTGTTCAGTCTGGTGAGGGGGACATCAGCGTGTCTCACTATTGAGTCGCCATTGACTAGTATGTTTGGTTTATTGTTATGCCTTATGAGTTGTATTGATTTAGTGTTATGTCTAATGGGCTGTGTCTGAGACACTGGTGTGTTGACTACTGTGTGTGATGTGACTGGTGTTGTGTGTGGAATGTTTTTGTGTGTTTTGGGGGTCTCTGTTTAGGAATGTTTTTGTTGAGGACCCCTGCAAAAGTGGGTGTGTGACTCTGTGATGTGGGTGGTGTGGTGTTTGTGCTGGCAATCTCCTCTTTGTCAGGAGTACTGACTGTGGTGTGAGACAGCTTTGATTCCAGCTTACTGATGTAGATACATTTCTCGCAATAGAAGAGTTATGTGCTAGGTGAAGGGGACTGCCCGTGAACATAAGGCAGTTGTCACACTGCCTCAGTATGCCCATGTCGACCAGGCTGGCAGGGGAAACTGAAGGAAATTGTCCAGACATAGTGTTCTGAACACTTGGTGAACTTGTGAAGAGCAGGGTTTGATAAGGGTTTTTCCACAAAAACCCTAAATGTAAAATAACTGGCCTGAAGCACAAGTGCTAAAACCAAAACTAAGATGCTTAGAATAACAGACAAATTTAAATCAGGCTACTAACAAGCAGTAATAAGTGCAGAATAAGAGCACTTGAACACTTAACAGCATACAGATCAGCAAACTAAGGTAATAAAGAAGGTAGAAGACAATAAGAGCAGCTGAATAAAGTATGTATATATATATATATATATATATATATATATATATATATATATATATATACATACATACATATATATATATAGTTTTTTTTTTTATAGTGGAGAGGGAGAAAACAGAACAAGAGTAAGAGACTACAGGGGTTGTCCTTCCCAAATGCTCTCTCTCTGTACACAGTAGATAGAGCTGATGAGATGGGACTGGTAGGAGTGTCTGAAATCAAATAAGTATGGGGGTAGTCCTTCCCAAATGATCTCGCTGTACTCAGTTGAATGAGCAAATGAGATGGGTCCAGGAGGAGTGTCCAAATACAAATTTACAGCAGGGGCGGGCAATTCCAAGGCCACCAAGATTACCACCACAACAAGGACAGAGAGGTAGGGTGGGAAACTAGAGAGAGACCACAAAATTCAATTAATATTCAATGAAACTAAAATTAAATTCAGTATTGTCACTGAAACAAGGCAAGTGCAAACAAAAGTGTACTTAAACCAGCTTCACCATTGGGTATTGAACTCAGAGAGGTAAGAGCATTTATTTGTATTAATATTATAATAAGGTATTAAAGATAACTTTTGTGACATTTTCTTCAAGGAGACAATATATGGAGAAATGTTTAGAACAGTATGAAAAGAGAAAGAATGAAAATCCTTGGAAAATGTATGTGGTTGCAGCCATTTAACAGGGAAGCCAAAAAACAAATATTTATGCAACTTCAAACTCAAATTGCAAGAGATAATTTAAAAGATTATTTGAGAACTGTGTGTAGAGATGTTTTGGACATTACAAAAATCTGTGACAACAGAGGTTTACAGACTGGGGATTGGGAATGTGGTTTATACTGAAAATGCAAAGTTACAAAATAATGCATTTGCCAAATATAATTAATGTGGAAGGGAATAAAGGATTGGTTAGATATTGGGGATAACTGAATATGTGTTTTTTTGTGTGACAAGGATGACCATTTAATTAACAATCGTAATAAATGGAGATGATATTTATGATCAAATGAGTCATGAAGCTAAAAAAATGTGAACAAAAATGTATAAAAAGTGTGAAAAATACGACATTCATGGATAAACTGTAAAGCTACGGAAAAGGATACACAGGTAACACTAGAAGAACAAAACAGGGAGGGTATATTAATAGAGAATACAGAAGAAGCAGAAGAAAACACAATTGAGACTGATAGAGGGATGGAAGTAAATGAAAATTTAGAGGAAACAAAAAATAAAGAAAGGGGGCTAGAGGAAGAAGTAATTCAAGTGACGAAGGGGATGATAAATGGATAAAAGTCAAAAATAAAAGAAGTTGAATTGGAAACAGACTGAAAGACAGAAAATGCAAATTCAAAAATATACATATAGGAGGACATAAGAAAGAGAAAGGATAAAAATAATAACCACAAAGTAAGAATCCTGGCAGTTTAAAGAATGTTCAGCAGAAGCTAGGAATTTTGGAATGGTATGGACATTACAGCACTAGCAGATATCAGAATAACAACAGAAGAAAGAATGCAAGTTAATGTGTTACGGGAAGGCAAGATTATACAGAACCTAGGAGATGAAAGATGTTAAGGTATAGCAGTTCTATATAAAGAATGTGTAGAGATTTTGGATTATACATTAGTAGTATTAGAAAGAATAGTAATATTAGACATATGGAAGAATCAAATGCATAGGATAATTGCACTATACGCATATACTACACAAAAACAAAGAAAGATCATGTTTAAGAAAATACTTGATAATGCGAGTGTAAATATGTGAATAATAGTGGAAGACTAACTGTGATCTAAAACATAGGTGAAAAGAAGGGGCGGATGTAAAAGTTATTTCTGACAGGATCAAAAGCAGTAAAATGATCAGTTTAAAATAAAAACATAAAAAAAAAGATATTAGAATGGCAAAGGACAAAAAGAAAAGATAGTGACAACTATAATGAAATTAGTAATCAAGTCTTTAGATGTTTAGCAGATGATAAAGAAGAGTTTCTAGAAAAAGAATGTTGTATGAAATGAACCATGAAAAAAATTTAAAAAAATATGTTATTTAAACAAAGATATTTTTACAAGGAAGAAAGAAAGAAGTAGCTCCATAGCCAAGCAAAGTGATTAAAGAAAAATACGAATAATAAAGAGAATTAAGGAATGAGGAAGGATGTATACTGAATACACAAAGAAGTCATGCAGACAGTCAAAAGACATTCTTAAAACTTTTTCCATAGGGGACGCTATAAGGAAAAGAGGATGGAACTTAAAAAAAAAAAAAAACAACTAATGAGGATAATACAAGAATATACGAAAACATTACAATGACAGAATTATAATTATGACAATGACAGGATTTAAAGATGTATTGAAAACAGAAAATGTAGAAGCAGCCACAGGTTTAGATGGACTTGAATATTTACTGTATAAGAACATGCCAAAGTGGCAAAATGAATATTTTTAAGGGTACTGAATGAATGGTTTTGAAAGTGGTGTAAATTATGACAGAATATGTATTGGTGCAATGAAATTTACATGGAAAAAGGGAGAAAAACAGAAAAATTTGAGAGTATATTTGAATTAATTATGAATGCAGTAGTTTCTAAGATAAAAGTACAGTTGTGTACACTTACCATAAATGTGGATGTTCGAGTGTATTCACTGTTGCAGTCATTGCATTTGGGTAATCTGCTGGCAGGTTGCCCTCAGTCGGCCTGAGCAACAAAGTCTTGGGTCCTGTGTCAGTTGCTGTCTCCTCTTCCATGATAACAGATAGTCAGGGGTATAAAACATGCAGCTGACGCCTTTTTATTCAGTTGTTTCTTGCCCCAGATGGGGAGCAAAAAAAAAAAATATATATATATATATATATATATATATAAACAGAAATATATGTAAATGCACTTTTAGCAACATAAACTTTACCTTCATCTAAAAGCAAATACACCACAAAGGCTTTAATATATAGTGAAGGAAAAAAAAGTTGTAGAAAAGGGGGATGGCCGGTGGGTAACCCGGACTGCAACAGTGAATACACTCAAACATCTACATTTATGGTAAGTGTACACAACTGTACTATGTTCTTTATGTTTCACTGTTGCAGTCATTACATTTGGATAGATTGGGAGGATGGAACTAAACAGCATTAGGAGCAGCTATAAGGCCCTGCAGAACTGCAGAGGCAAAGTCTGCCCTGGATTTGGGGAAGAGAGGCAAATGATAATGCTTTGTGAAGGTATGAACAGATCTCAAAGTAGCAGCCTCTAGAATGTCTTTGGTTAGAACCCCTCTGAGAAAGGCTGCTGAGGTAGAGGCAGCCCTGGTGGAATGTGACCTGATCCCCTTGGGCACGGGTTTACCATGGTGCAAGTAGCAGAAACGAATGCAGCGGCTTATCGACTTAGAAATAGTCTGCTTTGATACAGCCTTCCCCTCTGACCCTGCAGCAAATGCTACCAGTAGTTGCTCAGACTTTCTTAGAGATTTGGTCCTGTTTAAGTATAATCTTAGTGGTCTGTGTACATCCAAAGAATGCAGAATCCGCTCCCCCTTGTTCTGCGGATTTGGGTAAAATGTTGGCAGGTGAATTGTCTGGTTAAGAGCCACACTGGATACCACCTCAGGCATAAAAGAAGGATTGGTCCTGAGGGACAACCTGTCCGGGTAAAATGTAATAAAAGGCTCCACAGCCATGAGCCTGTAGTTCTGAAACCCTTCTTGCTGAAGTGACTGCCAAGAGAAAAGCTGTTTTCCAAGATAGAAATTTTATATCTGCAGTAGCTGCTGGTTCAAAAAGAGGCAGGGTGAGTTTTTCCAGTGCAAAATTGAGGTCCCATGCAGGAGTCGGTGTACTCCTGGGAGGTCTTAAATTTTTGGCCCCTCTAAGATACTGTTTAAGCAGAGGCTCTGTGTTGTAATGAGCAGAGATGGCAGATGCATGGATTTTTATTGAAGAAAAAGATAGGCCCTTGTCAAGTATCTCAGCCAAATATTGTAAAATCTTCAGAATATTTGTCTTTGCTGTGTCTGTTCCTTGGGCCTGGTTTTAAGCACAGAATCTCTTCCATTTATCAGCATAAGATTTTCTAGTACTAGGCCTTCTGGCTTCCAAAATGACATCCATCACAGATTTACTGAGAGGTGTTGTTTGAATAATTAAATGATCAACCATGCTGCAAGATTCAGAGTTTGGAGCTGAGTGTGCAGAATTTGATTGTTCTGCTGAGACAGTAGATGAGGTATTTGAGGCAAGTACCAAGGAGGAAGTTGAGACATATTCCTTAGAAGTGGGTACCAGTGCTGGTGAGGCCAGTCCGGAGCAACTAGGATCATTTTTGGTTTTTCCTGTCCGACTTTTAGTAAGAACTTGGAGAAAAGAGGCAGAGAGGGAAAGGCATAAACTGATAGGGCATCCACTTTCCATGCTTTTTTGTAATTAGTTCTTGTGCAGAATTTGTCCAACTGATAATTTTGGGGAAAGGCAAATAGATCTATTCTGGGATCCCCCATTTCTGTGTTAACATGCTGAAGATTTTTGGATCCAGTTTCCATTTGTGCGGGTCCATAAGATTTCTGCTTAGGCCGTCTGCCAGAGTATTTTGTTTTCCTGGCAGGAATTGAGCTTGAAGATGTATTTGGTAAGTCAAAGCTGTGTTCCACAATGCTATGGCTAGTCTGCAAAGGGGGTAGGAATGTGTAGCCCCCTGCTTGTTTACGTACCACATAACTGTGGTGTTGTCAGTCTTTATCAGTGGTTGTCCTGGATGAAGTAAGTCCTTGAAGGCTGTCAGAGCATTCTGAACAGCTAGCATCTCTTTCTGGTTGATATGCAAATGCATTTGTTTTGGGCTCCATTTGCCCTGAATGCATCTCCCCGCCAGGTGGGCCCCCCAAGCATAGTCGTATACATCTGTAGTTAGGGTTTGGGTGGCAGGGGGTAGAGTGAATGACAGTCCCTTGTTTTGGTGACATGTCTCTGCCCACCAAAGAAAATCCTGTTGCAGGCAGGGAATGAGAGGAATCATTGTTTCCAGACTGTGACAACGTTGACTCCATAAACTTTTTAGGTACCATTGAAGTTTCCACATATGCAGTCTCGCATATGGAATTAGTAGAATGCAGGATGCCATGAACCCCAAAGCCTGCAGAATTTGTCTTGCAGATAACTGGGTTTTTGTTGCCATTTGTTTCAAGTATGTTGTCAGTTGCCTTTGTTTGTCTGGAGTAAGGTAAGCCATCTGGGCAGTTTTATTCAAGCTTGCACCCAGGAATGTAATTATTTGAAAGGGTACCAGTTGGGATTTCTTTTTGTTTATTGCGTACCCTAGGCATGTTAGAAGCCTTTTTACAAACGTCAGATGTTGAAGAAGAGAGTCCTTGTCCTCTGCTTGAATGAGACAGTCATCCAAATAAGGATAAATGTATATGCTTCTTTGTCTGCAGAATGCAATGCCAGGCACTTTGTGAAGACCCTAGGTGCAGTAGATAAGCCAAAGGGCAGTGCAGAGAACTGGTAATGCAAAAAACCTGTCTTGAAGCGGAGGTATCTTCTGCATGATTCTCTTATTGGGATATGCAGGTATGCCTCTTTTAAGTCTAGGGTACATTTTTTGGCTGGGCTTGTATAGGCCCCAGAGTCGATAGCCTAGTACCTGCCTATGAACCTATAGAGTCACTAACCAAGCATTCGTGCCCAGCATAGGCAGTAGCTGTTGTAAAGTCAGCATTCTGAAGTTTGGAATGTCCAGGAACATGTTCAAAATCGATAAGTCCAGTATTGGATGCCAAGAATTGTCTTTTCTGGGTACCAGGAAAAGTCTTGAATAAAAACCTTGTCCTTTTTCCTTTTCTGGTACTGGTTGAATAGCCCCCATATCAATGAGGTACATAGTTTCTGAGCCTCTTCCCACTGATTTTGTGGCAGATCTGGCCATCTGTTTGGAATTGGCAAAGTATGGAAATGAAATCTGTACCCCTGGGATACTATGTTTAATACCCACTTGTCCTGGGTAATTAACTGCCAATTTTGAGCATGAAGTGCTAGTTTTCCTCCCAAGGGGGCTGCCAAAAGATAAGTGCTTGGTGATGGTAGAGGAAAGTCATTGTGACTGCTTACTGTAGGGTTGTGCTTTGTTTCCTCCAGATTTGGAGGTGGAGACACCCCATTGCTTTGACCTGTAAGAACCCTGTGATTGGTATCTGGAGCCTTTTGAGCACCTGGATTTGCTTTGAGTGGCTCTGTTGGACACAGAAAAGGACCAATTTTTAGTAGGCCAGTGCCTACTTGAACTTGGATGGCTGCACTTGCAAGAAATCTTTTACAGTTTGCATAGATTTAGCTTTGTCTTCCATTTTCTTTAAAACTTTTTCTGCCTTATTACCAGAGTATCATGCTGCAAGGGGGCATCCAACAATTTAGCTTTAACATGATCTGGCAGATTTTGCTCCTTGAGCCAAGCATGCCTTCTAATCACAGAACCAGTAACTGCGGTCCTGCAAGAGGCCTCCAAGGAATCAAAACCACATTGCAAAGTATGCTTTCCAACCTGTTCTGCTGAATGCAATAATTCCTGTAACTCTTTATTTTCCACACAATCGGAAATCAACATCATTTTCTGTTTCAGTAAGCCCATACCATGCTGTTGATATTTAAGCATATGAAACTGGCAGTTTAAGGCCCTGATTGCCAATGTTGCAGACGTATAAACCTTCTTTCCCCATCTATCCAGTGCCCTGAAATCTCTATCAAAGGGGGTAGGATTTCTGGCTGTAGAGGCCTTTACACCCTTGGGACCCTGTGAAATAATCTCATGATCAGCAGCAGGATTTTTGAATAGAAATTTGTGGGAGTCAGGAACCCTGTAATATCTGTATGGCTTAATAGGAGCTGGAGGTAGGGAATCAGGAGCCATGCTTGATTCCGAAAACACATCAACAACAATGTCTAATACAGGAGGTATTGCCAAAGGCCTATGCTGTGGAAGGAGGAAATCCCTAAGCCTCTTTTTTGATTCAGAGAAGTCCTGACTCTCCCAGTGAAAATGTTCCCTTAAAGTCTCTCCAAAAGAGTACTCCTCAGGAGATGCAGATGGGATGGATTCCTCTGTATCAGAATCCTCATAGGGTGGAATAGAAAATTCCTGATTAGAACAGGAAATCAGAAGAAATGGAAACCTGATCTGAATATACATAATCCGTGCCTTATCTAGGCCAATTAGCGGGGGGGGGGGGGTGGGAACCCCTGATCAAGGTAATTAAGTCCTCAGCCATTTTGATCATCTGTTTTTTAGGCATAGGGGCCTGAGCACATGGCTCATGCGTCGGTTTTTTAGACATAGAAGATGTTTTTGAGGCTAGCATTGGTTTAATATAAAAATGTTGAGGCCTAAAAACACCCTCAGAAGCCGGTGCCTGCTCAGCGGCTCCGGACCCATCCAAGGAAGAGACATCCTCGGGTTCAATACTCTGAGAATCTCGCCACATACCGGACTCTGACTGGGTCTCGGTAGAGGCCTGTGACTCAAAAGTAGCGGGTATCAGGGGCTGCAAAAGCGCCTCACTTAGTACTGGCGAACTGGCGACTGGCTTAGGAGAAGCTTCGTCATTGGTTTTGGACCTAGACAGTCTGTCTCTGTCTTTTTCTTTGCGTTTTTTGTGAACTCCGGTAGTCAGATTACTAACCGACATTTCAGGATAATTAAATCTTGATCCAAAATATTTAGAAGCAAAAATATACCGACGCTTAATAGTGCGTTGGTTAAATCTAGCACAAAACCGACAGTAAGGCACGTTATGATCTGGGCCTAGGCAAGGAATACAGTACAAATGAAAATCCTTATGAGGTACTTGCTTCCCACAAGTAATGCAATTATTAACTTTTACTGGCATCGGTAAGGAGCAAGAAAAAGTTTCCCCAATGGGGTACTTAGCTATAGTTTGAAGACTTCGGTTCTGAAACTCAAATGCGAAAATTTCAGGAGTCGACCGACCGGCACTTGCGAACTGCTTCTGTTTCAGGCACCGCGCGGCAAGAAAGGAGGGGAGCAGAGTGAGCATAGCGAACGGAGCGAGTTCATCCCCACAGGGAGAAGACCTGAAAGATTATCCGTTTAAAGGTGAGTACTGAGCTTAAAATATCAGCATCTAACAAAAGCTTAATTGAAGTAGCTCTGGAATACTTTACGACTGCCAAACAGCCCTGTTTATGTGCCTGCAGTGTAAATTAGAGGATGCAAAATATTGTTCACCAGAGGGAATTCAGATTCCAGTAATGTTCTGTTATGCAGACGATTTTGGTATTAGTTGTGAAAAATAAAAAATGGATGAGTTTAGCTGTTCAGGCACTCAAAGAACTAAAGGTGTTAGGATAAAGTATTCATGAAAAAAAAAAAAAAGGTAAAGGATTGGAGCTCATTGGAAAGATAAAAGGTATTCAAGTTAATAAAGAACAAATAGAAATTTTGGAAATAAAGTTTGGTAGTGAACAGAGCATCACACAATGGAAGGAAATGATACAGAAGTACATGTATATTCTGGAGAACTTTTAAACTTTCATACAAGAAAAAGTATATTTAATTAATTCTGTGACATTAGGTAAGATGGCACATTTGGCAAGTGTACAAGTTATAAATAAAAACCCACAAGGGATGAACTGTGCGACAAGCAAAAACAAATAGAACATAAAATTAATGCAAACGCACGGCTGATTTATTTGTAATAAAAGTTTTATAAGGTTTAAACAATAATGAAATGGTAAGTGCTTTCACACTTAAAATGGTGCTTCATCAGACCATGATACAAAGGCCAAGTCAAACACTTACATAGCAATGTCATCATTCTGATTCCAATTAACTTCATTCAAATGCAGCAATCACATACCTCATTTAATTTAATGGTAAAACCACTTAAAATTATTTTAAAGAATCTTCTCCTTTTTAGGGCCAGTTTCAAACAGACCCTTCCATTTAATCCTGGATACTTGTCAGCCTGCAGTGTGATAATCCAATGTAGCTCATGTTCTTCTGTATAATTTCTAAACTCACCCCCCCCCCCCCGGGACTCATCCATACCCTCTCTTTCACTGTAAATATGAATAAATGATCTTAACCCTTTTCAACAACATGTTTAGCTAGAGAATTCCTGTTGTCAGTTTTCCGTATACAGTAGAGATGCTCCCTAATCCGTTCAGCTATGGACGAATTGGTCTTACCAATGTAAAAACTTACACAGCCCATGCAGGTAGCAATATATATCGCATTAGCTGTAGTACAATCAAATGAAACTTCAAATGAAAATTCAGTGCCTGTTAAAGGATGCATAAACTGACCTGAAACATTGATAAATATACAATTGCATTCGCTACACGGGTGCATCATATCACCCACATCACTGTTCATCCTTTTTTTTTCTTGCTACTCTTATAACAGAGCTGTCATTTTAGGGATTTTTTATTCTTAAAATGAAAAAATGCTCTAGGTCCTACAAGATCTTGAATATGATCATCCATTTGTAGGCTTGAACAGTTCATTCTAATGATCTTGCATATCATCCCAACATCGCTGGTGTAGTATAGTGACACAGGGACAGAAGAATTGGTTCTACACAGTTTACACCTACACACTGTATCATTATCCATTCTTCTTGCACTCATATCAGAGAAACAAGGACAATCTGGCAAGTTTATGTTACCACCAGAATGTGAAAAAGAATTACTGAATGTGTCATTCACATTCATTTGGGGATTTAGGTTGAACCCTATTAAAAGAGGAATTCTGTATGTTAACAAAAAAGGAGGAGGTTTGGGTTTAATAATCCAATTGTATATATAGTTTCATTAAATTTATATAACGTATTACTAGGAATACAAAAAAAAGGAAATTTGTTAATAAAGATTATAGAGGAAAAAGATAAATCAATATGGGAAAAGTTTAAAGGTCTGAAAAGAAGTAAATTAATCATGTATGGAGATGAAATGATATAAAGAAGATATCAAGAAAAAAATATTACTATGGAAGATTGATTTAGGAAACAGACAAGAACAGGAAAATATGATATGAAAATATTAGGAAACAAAATACGAAAACATGGTATGAAAATATAATGGTAAAATTTTATTATGTGCATCCTTGGAAACAGGAGATACAAAAGTCACAGCATTAAAAGCAAGAATAAAAAGATGTGAAAAATGTGGAATGTACAGATTTTTATGAAGGTGATCTATAAATAAGACACTGGTAAAAGCATATATGCCATACGAATCAATAAAAAAAGGTATAATTTGTATACACTGTGGGGAACGTGAGACTACTGAACATGGTTTTCTGAAATGTGAAACAGTGAATCAGTTGTGCAATGAAATATGACAGACTGTTTAAAAGGATTGAGAACTTTAATTGTATAAATATGGTATAATAGAGTATGGATATTATGAAAAGATGAAACAAAAGGATATAGATAAATTAGATGATAAAATGTTTTGCATAATATGGATTATATGGTATAAAATAATGAATGAGAAAATATAATGGAAAAATGGGTGGTGTCAGAAATTTTGAAAAAAAATACGATTTTGGTTACGGAAGAAAGAGTGGGAGGAGTTGAACGTTTAATAAAATGATGATGATGTGTGGTTGAAAATGTGTGAATCACTTGTAAATACTTGTAAATAATTATAAATAAGTTGTTCATTTTGTAAATGGAATGTACATATTGTATTTTGTGATTTTAATAAAAGGACCCCTACTCATATCTTACTTAGCAAGAGAGCGTGCATAAATCATGTTCCTACCATAGTGGTGGCTGACAGGATAGTGCATTAGATGAAGTTAGTGTTGGAAGGAGCAAAGCTGAATGCCACCTCTAAAGAAGTTATTTCTGGTATTGCAGAGGATTCAGAAAGCTTCTTTCAGAAGGAGATGTTCACGGTTTTGGAGATGAAGCAAAAGAGCAATGCATTTTTACAATCATCAGTAGGAAGGGTTGTGGGATGATATATTAAATGAAATGATAAATCAACCTGAATCAGAGAATGAAGTGCCATGGAGAGAAATAATGGAAAAAATACAAGGACAGGATATTATGGAAGAGGACAACTCACAAAAAATGGAAAATATATGCAGTGACAGTGACAAATGGTGGTGGAGAGCAGAAAGAAAAGAAAAAAGAAAACATAAAAAAAAAATTCATGGTGAGAATACATAGGAAAAGAAATAAGGAGATGGACAGGTATGAAGTATGGGACACTGTAATACTTCCTTTAGAAATTAAAACATGAGGCAAGAGCTTTTAATTTCATTTGAATAATTAAATAAATATTTTGTGACACCTTTTTGAGAGTGCAAAAGGCATGTAAAAGTTTTTGTATGAATATGAAGAATATGAAAAAAGACAGAATGATAATCCATGAAAGGACTATGTAGTGAAAGCTTTTTTTTTTTTTTAACAAAGAAAATAAATACACAGTTTCAGACAGAGGTTGAAAGACAGACTTTCAAAATGACACAAATAATATTTGTAAAGAAGTGATGGACATTTCAAAATTGTATGATATAGGAGTTTATAGACTGGGGGATGGGACTGCAAGGTTTTAAAAACTGAACTGGAAAAAAATGTACATATACCAAGCATTATTAATGCTTAAGGAAATAAGAGTGCGGTAAAATATTGAGGACAACCAACAGCATGTTTTTTTTTCTGTGGGAAAGAAGGTCATTTAGTAATTGAGACAAAAAAGAAATGTTATATATGTGGGAAAACTGGACATGATGTAAAGAAATGTGAACTCACTTGTACAAATGTAAAAATGGTCAGGCATTGGTGGATTATAAAGAAAAATCTAATAAAGAAATATGGAAATAAGGGAATGATAAAGACAACATGGAAAATACTAAACCACACAAACTGCAAGCGCAGAATAAGCAAATACAACAATCCAGTCCAGGAATAAAAAAAATGTAATGTTCTAGCACCTCGGCATACACTGCCTTCAATGGAATAAAAAATCACATATAAATCACTCCTTTTATACAATATTTGTTACAATTAAACAATTAATCAAATTAAAACTTTCCAATTACAGGAAATATTCATACCATCAGGATTTAAAGTGCCAAACTTTAAAATAAACAAAACATGGAAAATAACTGGACTCAGGAATATAAGAAAACTAGAAAAATAAAAGAGGTTAATAAAAGAAATGATGATTATGAGGAAATAGGAACAGATGGAGGAAATAGGAACAGATGCAGAAGTTAGTGATGAACAACATATCATTTGGAAAGTAGTTAAAGAAAAAAGAACTCCATTGGTAAAACAAGAATAAGGGACAGAAAAAGGAAATTCAAAGGCATAGACTTAAAAGAAATGAAATGTGTTAATAAAGATTATAGGAGGAAAAACATAAATCAATATGGGAAAAGCTTAATGGTCTGAAAAGAAGTATATGAATCACTTGTATGGAGATGAAATTATATCAAGAAAACTATTACTATTTTTTATATTTGTTTATTATTAATTTTAAGAAGTAGCATAAGAGGATGATTTCCTTTAAAATAAGGAATAGAAAATCTAACACTTTAAGGATTCTCTCAGTAAAGAAATTAAAAAAAGAATTATTATATAAATAAAGATATTTACTACAAGGCAAAAAAAGAAAACAAAGTACAATATTGAAAAGGAACAGCAGTGCAATGAGAGGAGTGAAAAATAAAGAAGCAGAAAGAAAAAGTAAATCTCAGATTATAGAAATTACAATACATTATGTAAAGAAAATGTTTAAAAAAGATAGGAGAGAATGCAATAAAATATGGAAAGTATCTCAGAGCAGGTAAATAAGGAAGCTGAAAAAGAAATTACTTTGTATGAATTAGACAAAGTACTTAAACAGTTAAATATAGATTTGTCTGCAGGTCTGGATGAAATTGAATTTGAAATGTATAAAAATGTAGGTGAATGGCAAAAGGAATATTTATTACAAGTACTAAATGAAAGGTTAATTGAAGGTTTGATTTATAAGGAACTGTGTAGTGGAAGGTTTGGTTTATAAGGAACTGTGTAGTGAAACATTAAAATTTATATGGAAGAGAAAACGTTGTTAAAAAAAAAAAAAGAGGCCAAGCATTAAATAATACAGATTACAAGATATAAATAATACAGAAAAGATTTAAAAATAAGATGCATTATATAATGGAAAAAAGCTTATATGGTATGAAAGAAAAAGGATGTCAAGAATCATTCATGATAAGGGAAACAGTGGATGAAACATTAAAGAGAAGAGAGGATGTTAAAATTATGATATTCAATATTAATTAAGCTTTTGATTGAATTCAACATGAAATGTTTTGGGATTTAATGAGGCGGTAAAATTTTGGTAATAAAATTAACATTTGCATGATAGTATACGGCAATAATAAAATGAAAATTTTGGTAAATGCATGGTTGAGTAAACAAATAGAGATGAATAACGATACAAGACAAGGATGCCTTATGAGTAGTATTTTACTTGCTTTAGTAATGAATATGGTAGTTAGTGAGGTTAACTGTAAACGGAAGAATGTTATATATATATAATCCAAAAAGGTGTAGAAGTTCCAGTGTTAATGAAATATATAGATGATATTATTATAAGAACTAAAAACAGAATAAGGATGAGAGAAACTATACCTTGTGTTGTTGATTGTTTTAAAGAAACAAGTATGACTTTAAATGTAAAGGAATGGGAGACGCAGTAAAAATAGCAGGTATACAATTTACAATGAAATAATTCACTGTGCCAGCTACAAATATTGGTAAAGAAGAGTACATAACACAACGGGAATCATTATTAAAAGAACTGAAAGATTTTTTTTTTTTTTTATTTAAGAAAAACATATAGATCGGTATACAAAAAAAAAGTGAATTTTATAAATTTAATGTTAATGGATAAAATACCATACCTGTCAAGTGCATTTATGATTCCAAGAATTCATGAGAAACAATTGTTATAATTATCAAAGCACAAAACCAGGTAGAATGGAGAAGAGGTCCACAAAATGAAAATATGAAATTAATGCACAAAAACGTAGCAGACCTGAATCTGGCTATAAATATTGCAAAAACACACAGTCCAGTAAAAAGACCAGAAACCATTTAATCTGCAAGCGCTTTCACAGTTCAACAAAATACTGCTTCATCAGATGACATATTCTATAAACCAAGAGTTTAAATATAAGCAATATCCAATGAAACTCCTCAACCAATTAACTGATAAACTAGTCATAAAAAGCACTTAAAGACACACACATACAAAACATACACATACTAACATATAAAAATCAATCACAAAATTACAAAGCTTTAAAAATACATTGTTGAGAATAAGGACAATCCTAATCTAAAACTATATACATGGATTCTTGGATTTAAGTACTGGTTTAATCAATATAATATAGACCCATCTGACCATGTAAGATCAACATTTGAAAACATCGAACAAACATAGACCTTATAAAAAGAAAGAAAAAAAAAGAAAAAAAGTACCCCAATATACCGACTCAGAGACCACACTACATTACAGTAAACAGAAACCTCCCCTTACGGAGATTTCTGTTTACACGCTCGAGATTCTGAGTGTTTGATATTCTCATGTCGACAATGTCAGATTCGACATTGTCGGCTTTTGAGAATATAAAATAGACCTGGTCAGACAGACGTTTGCTGAACTGCAGCTTGAAAACAGGCTTAGCCTGAGCAACAGTAAACTTCTTTTCCTCCAACAACGCATTTATTTAGAATGCATCTGGACATTCATTACATGACAACAGATTTACTGGAATTCCTAGTCACATAGCTTATATTGAATCACTAATTAGCAACTATGTGAAGGGTGCAGACATTCAAAGGACAAATGTACAATGTATTTTCTAACAGGATGGGACAACACACTGGATGCACATGTCTCTTTTCAGGGGCAAGACAGGAACAGTCTCTAGAAGTGGCTTGGTCAGAATCGCACAGCAGACAAATAAAAGCTATAGAAATGAACAGTTCATAGTCTCACTCTAAAACTGCTGAAGCCCAGCAAAGTGCAATTCACATCCATTTTTCTGCAAAAAAATAAGCTAAATTAAAAGTGTATGCATAGTTAAAATGTTAACATTAAACTCATGCATTTCATGTTATCCAATTTACTCACTGCCAAATACCACTCTGTCAGACAACATTTTGGAAATATAGAGTATATTTTAGTGCATTTATTAAAACTGTATTTGCCTTAATACTGCTACAACTCAAGTTCTCTAGGTTGCACTGCATTTTAATTGTTTTAGTGTGTTTTAGCTGCTTTTCTGTACATATAGACTTTTCTGTATATGTAGACTAGCTACTTATTCTACTGTATTATTGCCTCTTAAATCGTTTTTCAGTTGTGCACTTGCCTTGCTTCATTCAAAAAGTTTTAAATTGCTAATTCTGTAGAGTTTTAATTGCATTTACTGTTTAGGGCTACACACTCAAGTGTGTTAGCCTTATTTGTATTTCGTTACTGTATTATTGCATCGTTTAGCCTGTTTTAACCAAAAAAAAAAAAAAAAAAAAATACTACCTTGTTTGCTGATTTCCCACCTTTCCTAGCTAGTACAGTCCAGATCCCAGGCTTTGCTCGTTTTAGGACTTTATTTTCTGTGTTCAGAGCTATCCAGACCTTGCTGTGCTAGAGGGAAGTCCTAACTGCTTTACCAGTGGGAGTGGTGAGCATTGTACTGCCTAACAATAGAGGAGTGATTTCCAGCTCTGAAATTGTAATTTTATTAGCCATTTGGGGCGGATTTCTATCCCTTTCAAATTTCTGGCTTAAAAATGCATGTGTTTGCACATTTTTTGCATCATGCAGCACTGCTGGGCTACGGTTAAAGTATTCCAGGTGCCAGAAAGTCTGCTCTTCAAATTTTCCCTTAGAACTAGCTGGTTTCTCAGTAGTAGCACTAAAATCTGAACTCCTGTGACTAGCACTTGCTCTAGAACCTGCTGGAAAGCACTAGGAAGCCTTAAACTGATACAAGCACTCAACTCTCCTTGTTAATAAGAAGAAATTAATTCCAGACACTAAACAGCCTATAATTGCAAAGTACCTTGCAAAGGTAAGGGAAAACAGCTCTTGTACTTTAGAAAAAAAGCACCTAAACAGGCATGTCCAAAGGTTAGCTTCCGGTGATTTCTACTGTCCACCTGGTGAATCTGAGCATACTGGGGCAATGCAGCAATTGCCTCATGTACACAGACAAACCTCTCCTCCTACCACCCAACACTACAACCTGTGAGAGATGCACTTACATAGCCAAACTGGAAGCAAAGCTCTCTCCAGCCAAGACTGTGCTGGACAGTCAAGAGAAAGTTAACACTTGCACTACACCTCAAGCAACACATAGGCGCTTCAAAACCCACACCAATACCCACACATTGCAACACTAAACCCACATATGTGGAGGCCCTTAACATTAACCTGCCCAGGTAACAAGGACCTCCAAAGCTGAAACGCAAACACCAGTCTCAACCAAAGTGACACATAGCTCACAACACCAGTGTGACACCCAACACCCCCCAAGGCAAGACAACGTACCCAACACTTTAGTCATAGGTGACTCTATAGTCAGGCACACTGATGTCCCACTCACCAGGCTCAGCAAGAAGAAAATTACATCAGCTACCTGATGGGTGCCAGGATCCACCACATAATACATGCACTCAAGTCACTCCACAACAAGTACAAATACGATTCTGTCATTCTCCATGTTGGAGTGAATGACTTGAGACGTACCTCCCTGGACTACATGAAGAGAGACATGGAAGAGTTCTCGGATCATGTGGCCCAGGCAGGTATGACCCTAGCCCCGAGTAGCATCCTGCCTTCACCCAGAATGATACCACAGTACAAGGACAAAATGATTGACTTCAACAATTGGCTAAGCTTCTATTGTCATTCAAAGGGGATCCAATATGTCTGTCTGGGACGGGATGATTGACAAACCACGATGCTTTGCCAAAAATGGTCTTGCACCTGTCAACCCTTGGGATTCAGGTTACTGGCTAAAGCTCTTGCCACCCCTATAGTGCCTTTTTTAGGAAAGGTTCAAAGGACAAAACCACCAACAGATACAAGCATGCAAAATCTGAAGGTAATGCTACTCCATGCTAGAAGTCTAAACCTCAAAATGCACTCTCCCGTGGCACTACTAAAAATGGAGGACATCAATATCTGTGCAGTAACTGAGACCTGGTTCAAGACTCCAGAGAGCACCCCTGCAATACCAGGCTACAACTCTTACCACATTTTTTGGCCACCAAACCAAGACCGAAACACGAAAGGTGGAGTGCTCATATTCACCAAGGATATTCACACCACCAGGCTAGCTGCCCAACACAATGCATCTGAAATTCTCCAGGTGCAACTAACACTAGGTAAGACCGCAATCCAAATTGTAGCTTGCTACAGATCCCCCACCATGCCCCAAGATTCTCACTATAGCTTTCTAAACATACTGGAAAATATTACTATATAACCAAACACCCTAATATTGGGTGATTTCAACTACCCTACCATTAACTGGGAAAACTACTCCGGTACCAACACCTTTTCCCAATAGTTCTTGGAATTCATAAATTCCAATGCCCTGGCTCAACTAATCCATTGTCCCACCAAGGCCTCCAATATGCTAGACCTGGTCATTACCAACATGGGAGATAAATGCTCCACACCAGTAGTCACACCCTCATTGATCAGGTCTGATCATAAGCAAATCACCCTTGACATTCACATCCCACCCCCACCCCACCCCACTAAGGAAACCTCTGTAAAAAAAACTTCTCCAAAGCCAACTTCATGCTACTTAAGTCAGAAGTGAAACTTCATGGGACCCATGCAGATGGGAGCTGAAAGTTCAACTGCTGAATCCTACACTAAGGCACTGTATGAGCACATCCACTTGTGCATGAATTGTGCCATCCCAAATAGAACCAAGATGTTCTCCTCCAAAAAAAGGAAGCAAATATGGTGGTCCCTTGCCATAAACTGTACAACAGAAAGAAAAAAACTGTTGCAGAAAAGAGGAAAATCCCAGGATACAAAAAACTCCCTTACCAGCCTTAGTAAGAAGCTGAGATCCCTCATAAAATCCTCCAAAGCTAGATACGAAAATAAAATTGCCAAAGATTCCAAAGACAACCACAAGGCATTCTATAGTTGTGTCAAGAATCTAAATGACAATGCTCAGATCTGCTCTGAGCTACAACAGAATGGCATTAAATATAGTGATCCCAAGGATATTGCCAATATCCTGGCAGATCGATTTAGTGCCAACTTCACCCCCCCTCACCCCCTAAAGGGCCCATCTCAATACCAAAAGATTGCCAAATTCTGGTAATCATGGCCACACAGGTAGAAATTGCGCTCTCCAAAGCTAAGAATACAGCATCCATGGGACCAGATGACTTCCCAGGCTGTGTACTACATGAACTACACAATGAAATGGCACCTCACCTAAGTGTCATGTTTAATCATAGCCTCACCTCAGGCTTCTTGCCCTCTGAGTGGTGCACAGCTATAGTTATCCCACTCCATAAGGGCGGATCCACCTTGGATCCTAGGAACTACCATCCCATCAGTCTGACGAGCCTGATCTGCAAGGGCATGATATGCATTATCATGGAATTTATAAACAAAGATATTGGAAACCTTCAAACACTGGACCCCACCCACTTTGGGTTCATGAAGGGCTGATCTTGTCTCCTGAACCTGAATGACTTATTTGAATCAGTCTCCAGAGCTGTGGACGAGGGTAAGACAGTCCACACAGCCTATCTGGACATTGCCAAGGCCTTTGACACCATCCCCCACTCTGGAATCACAGATAAACTTACTAAGCTAGGCATAAATCCCTACATCACTCGATGGGTTACCAACTGGCTTACTGAGAGAACCCAGACTGTAAAAGTAGACTACTCCAAATCCAGCTCCAGACAAGTGGAGTACCACAGGGTTCAGTCCTGTGACTGCTCTTGTTTGGCATCTACTTCTCTGAAGTACAGGCCAACACTAAGGGACTCTAGCTAACAAAGTTCACAGATGACTGCAAACTGGGAGCCATTACCGAATCCCCAAATTATGTGGATATTCTACAAAAGGGCCTTACAGAAACAGATGCTTGGTGACAGAGCCATGGGCTCAAGCTTATTGCCAAGAAATGTATAGTTATCCCCTTTGGGAAAAACCATGTACCCATGAATTACCACATAGGTGGCAGTACACTAAACACCGAAAAAGTGATGAGAGACTTGGGGACACAGGTGGACAGTGGTCTCACCTTCAATAACCACATCGCCACAACAGTCAGGAAATCCTTCTATGTTGCACACCTCATCACGAATGGCTTTTCATCCAGAAAAAAGGAGGAGGTCATTGTCCCACTGTACTCATCCCTCATGAGACCCATTATAGTGCAACACCCCATTTGGTATGTACCTCACAAGACATCTGCAACAGCTGGAAAGGCCGCAGAAATACCTCACTAAAAGAATCACAGGCCTAAAGTATATGCCCTATGCTGACCTTCTAAAAAATCTCAAGCTATACGCTGTGGCCATGTCAAACCCTGAGCTGTTGAACATGCTCCACTTAAAGAAATCCCAATCCCTCAGAGCCACACACTCCAGGAATCTAAACCTTGTCATCACAATGAACAAAACATGCTGGAGGGATAGGTTCCTGACCCAGAGAATCCCCATACTCTGGAACAGACTGCCCATACATGTCAAGCAGAGCACCTCCTTGGCCCTCTTCAAAAGGAACCTTGACGATTGGATGGGAGATAGGAAATTCACCCTGGGGATCACGTCAGTCGCCCTGCTTGACAGGGGTCCAGGGAGGTAAATATTGTGGGAAGAAATATCCGGGAAATTCACCCTGGGGATCACAACAGTCACCCTGCTTGACAGGGGTCCAGGGAAGTAAATATTGTGGGAAGAAATATCTGGGGAATTTTTTGGCTAGGCTTATATAGGCCCTAGGGCCAATAGCCTAGTACCAAACTATGAACAAATCGAGGAAATCATGAATCACACATAGAAAATAGCACAAAGGATGTTGTTCCTTTTTGCTCTAACTGGTTTCTTCCTTTACATCGTAACTACTCTGGTATGTAGGAGCAAAGTATTTACATGTGCACATGCACATACGCAACCATCAATTATAACATATTAAATGACTACATACACTCACATATTTGCTTGCAATCGAATGAATGAATGAACAATAATAATATAATAATGACTGAGAAGTGAGAGAACTATAAGTGTATCCCACTGCACCCAATCATGTCCTCCTAAGAATCAGAGAAAAAAAGACCAAAAAAATCAGGAACCCATTTTAAATACTCGTCTTCTATGCATACAAAGTTAATAGTACAACAGGTTTTGTGTTAGTATTTCCAAAAATGGAATGAAGTTTGAAATTCTCATATTTGTCATTGTTTAGTGACCACAGTCCACAACACATCAGAAAGCCAGACATTTTACAAACAGACCACAAATACAAGGGAAAAATATAAGGGAAAAAAAACAGTTGTGAAGTATAACCTCTACACACACAAGCACAGCTATCAATTCCAACCACTTTTATCTCTGTACACCTCATATACTTGCTTGAGATTGTATGAATGAAATATTCATAAAAATGGCTCAGGGCATGGCCGAGATGGTGAACTGCTAGCAGCACTTTCTCTCAGCTCTCTTACCTCACTACTATTTCTGACAGGAATTTTAAGAAAAAAGGAACAAACTGAGGATATATTTTTTATCAGCAACTAACTTATAATACCTTGCAGCATATACAGAAGAATTTCTATTGCTTTCCATCAAAAATTCCTGCCAAATTAAGTACCAGAATATCAGCATCATCAGCAGTTCAGAATGAATCATCTTAAGAACTCACCTCAGGACTCTTCTCTCAAAAAGGATTTACATTCAGTTATTTCTAATATCCAGGAACTGCCAATAAAAATCGACAAGCTGGACAACAAATTAGACACTTTCAAAGAGAAGTGTTCACAACAACTTCAGGAAATACTCACACAGCAAAAAGGACAAATATCAGCTATGGAACAATCACTAAATGACATTGATTCCAGACTTATACAAGATGAACAACACAGAATTTTTATTACAGCAAAATACATGTTTATTGGAAAAACTTGATGATATAGAAAATAGAAGAAGAAGAAACAATACCCGGACATATGGTTTACCAGAAAAAGTTGAAGGGGAAAATATAATTAAATTTTCTCACAACCTGGATTCCAAATATACTGAAATTGCCCGAAGCACTTTTATATGGCATCGAATGTGCCCACAGCAGCCTTAGGAAATGCTTCTTCTTCCAAAAATAAACCGAGATCCATAATTCTGAGACTTTTCTCTACACAGGGCAAAGAATGTATACTAAGAAACACTTGTGCTAAATAACCTTTTAAATACCATGATGCCATAATCAGATTTGATAATGACTATTCTACAAAAGTGGTCTCCAGAAGAAAAGAATTTCTACCATTAATAAAAAACTAAAAATGAAACAACTGAAAAACTCTGTTCCTAGCAAGGCTGAGAATTTTCCTTCCAGAGGGAATAAAAATATTTGAAACAGTGGACTCAGCAATAAAATACTTTTCCAACAACAATATTCTAACACAAGAAGAGTCTATGGACTGGACAAATAGTACACCAAAGAGAAATGCAGAAATAAATAACTGGAAAACTGTTCAACAGAAGAAGAAAAAACTAAAGGACAAATAAACATGTATGGTACATGTATTTAAAATGCTCAAACAATATTTTAAAATCAAAAAGAAAAAAATTCTGTCATGAAACTCAAACAGGTACCTATTTACAGTTACTTTTCTTATGTACAGTTAACATCAACAAAAATCAGACAATTTAATCATTAACAGTTATCAAAATATTCTATTCTTAAAAAGTTCAGTTTTCTTATAACTATTTAGTTACTATCTTTAACGTTTACTTGTTAAATTAAAACAGAAAACCTTTATCTAAGTATGGGGCTTTATTTACTATAAATAGGATTCTACAGACTTTGAGCAGCAATAGAAACATACCATTAAAATTTAAACTAATGCTAAGAAATGTTGATTGGCAAAGACATGCAGCTAGGGGCTTGTAAAATATATTAGATATTATGTTCGACTAGAGACATAACCCAGATGTATTGATGTAAAGATTAAGGGTTTTCAACTGGTGAGATATATTTCAGTTAATACTACACAGATAGTGATGATTAATATACTTTAAATACAACATATTAAAACAGTTACACATGCAAACTGTATACTTGCGAACATTACTGCATATATGCACGAGCTTTACCTTGATTTTAAAAAACAAAAAGCTCACTTTCTTTCCCGCTATGTCCTCGAGATGATAACCTTAACCATACAGTTGTAGTCACTTCGAATTACATCAAATCTTCTCTGCGAGCATGCACTGCTTACAAACTTCGACCTTTGAACGTTTGTAATGACAATGTCAAAGGGCAACGATGTTAATTCAAAACGTATGTTTGCTTGTTAAAATGGCAGCACTTTTAAACAAGTTTATGCATTAAATTAATGTAATCTACCACAGCACTGAGCTTCAATCTGTTACATACCAGAAGCACACATGCTGCTATTATTAGTTACATGCTTTGCTGCTCAACTTAAAGCTGTGATTCCTTGGAGAATAATCGTCAATTAGCAACAACCAATATGTCAATACACATAGGTTCTGAAAAGCCAATTTAAGTACATTTCATGGGAGTGCTCTTTTGAAATTATAAATTGTAAGAATGTCTTTAAATCAACATTTTATACTTACTTCTGGTAATGACCATATGTTTTAAACAAATTTTAGATAAGATGTTTGTACTCATATGTTTTTACTTTAAATGCCTAGTTATGCAATTGCGCTACATATGTTTCAGAAGCCATACCAACCCCTTCATGAAATCAGCTCATCTTTCTAGTCTGGCTTGTTTAAATTCTCACTGGATATAATTTTACTACTGTTATACATTGTTTTGTCCCAAACCTAACCTAGAGCCCTCATGAATGATTTAGCCTTTACCTTATCAGTGGAATATTGTCACAGGGTAACCACTCTCGGACTTCAGGGTTTTCCACTGCATGTATTATAGTGGTGTAAAACAAGTTGTAGGACATGTTCTACAATCTGTTTTGCTTACTCTCTAAAGAAACTGCTCAACTTAAAACGTGACAGCCTAATTGAAAAATTATTCCACAGATGTCACTAACAGAAACTAGATGTTCTCTTGGTGGCGTTTTTCTGGGAGGTAGCATGGGCAGAAATATTTAGCAGAAAGTCAAAAGAATTATGGAGGGACATGACAAAAATATGAGGCAAAACTAGAGACATTCGACTGTTTTTATTAATAAGTGCATTACACTGCATTTTAAACAAGTATAATACACAAATTAATGCTTGTTTTACAGTTGACAGTTTTGTATAAAACTTATTTTATTTAAACTATTACTAAAACACAATGGGGTGTTTAGAAACATGCATACTGTTGTGGCACAGCACTGAATATTAAGGATGTTAAGAGTTGTCATTAGTTAGCCACATAGTAATATTTATGCTATTAAACCTTAACTGCAGGGTATGGAATATCTGTTTTATGCAATACATTTGTTATAAAATTCAGTTATAGTCTAAACACTAGTTCCAGGAATATAGGATGAGAGTAACTGTTTTATATTATATTGATATATAAGTTGCTACATTGTTTTGAACTGACTGCAATTGTAAATAGGGAGCTTTGCTTCCCAGATCTCAATTGAAAATAAGCTTTAACTTAGTCTGGTGAAATCGTAAAAAGACAAAGTGATAGGACAGCTACATAACATCTCTACAGCATATATCGATAGGGGTCTACTTCATAAGATCGACAGACCATTTGATTGATATTCATTTGGTCGACAGCTCATTTGGTCGACAGCCAGTATTCAAGGCAAAAACCTGGGATTTGTTCCCCTCCCCAATGTTGTGCGACCCTGCAGTTGATATATATAGTTATGGGGGTGTGGGGGGCACAGCCCTCCACATTGGGGGGTGTGGGGGGGTGAATCCCCCCACCTATTTTCATTTAGAATGTGTAGTTTTTGCTGTATTTTCATGTTTTAAATGGAAATAGGCAAGGACGAAGCCCCCCACTCCCCCCAATGTGAGGAGCTGTGCCCCCCACACCCCCCTAGCAATATATATATATATATATATATATATATATCAACTCCAGGGTTGCACAACATTGGGAAGGGGATAAAATCTCTGTTAAGTGCCTTGAATACTGGTTGTCGAACCAAATGAGCTGTCAACCAAATGAATGTCGATCAAATGGTCTGTCGATCTGATGAAGTAGACCCATAGAGATTTTATATATATATATATATATATATATATATATATATATATATATATATATATATATATAAAAACAACCTTTTAATAATGTGGCATATATAAAGCTTAAATTAATGTTGGCACACAAAAACACTTTGCAAACCTTAGATGCAAAATACTAACACACACGCAGTCACATGCATGCACGCATATAAAAACATACAAAATCTAACAGGATAATGAATCTCCTAATGTATGTTCCCCATCTTAAAGTAACAATGCCAATATTATGAAATATTTGAACCTAAGGTGGTGGGCTGATACATTTGTGATACTAGTCAAGGACTTAAAACTACAACTGAGATCCAAACTAGTTATACACTAATGGTATAGTAATGATCCAATCTAGTATAGTAACATTTTCAAAATGTTTATCTAAGCATTATACATATTAAAGATGGTTTGAGACTAATGATACTATGGTTTGTAGGCATATAAACTATTCTGAACCTTGATATAACTGGTTACTCTCAAACATCACACAAGTGTACTAGATGATCTTAGTAACTCAATGCAGATTGATAAGAGGAGAAGAATGACTTCTGGAAATGACAAGTTGGTGTTTAATAAATATTAATTTGATTTACATTCCAACACTTATGTTATATTAGACATATGCTATAGATCCTGCATATATAAAAGTTGCTTTAGCTGTAAGCAATTTCACAAGATCAAAAGTACAAAATGCACCTAATAACAGTCTCAGGTTTTGAAAACTGATTTTGGAAAAAAAAAATATCTGGGTTAAAAGACTAACATTATATTGCTTTTTTTTTTTTTTTTTTTTTTTTTTTTTACAGTTGAATGTGAACCTAACAAATACTAAAATGCAACTGTAGATACCAGCATGATGGTTCTCTCTGGTGATGGTAGTAGTGTTGAATGTAAATTTTACATTGTTTATTTAGGGAGTACTGTATACTCAGGACTAAAAATATTCACTAATCTTCCAGTCACTATATGTTTTTTATGTAACTATTATTGAAAGTCTGACAACACTTTGCAAAAGACCGTAACATTTTTTTTTAAACAGGTATAGATGGAAACCCTAGTAATAATTGATATCAGATGAGTTTTATTACATCTGATTCAATACTTCCAAGAACTCTCTGTTAGCAGTTTACATTTGGGTAAATGGGAGAGACAAAGTAATATAAAATAACTTAGCACACAACTGAAACAGACATATATGCTTCACATTAAGATAATTAAAACAATTTCTATTCCAACTAGTACATAAATTCCAGCCCATTTGTTCCCTAAAGTGTAATAGTAAGTTTAACCATATACACAAAGTTCTAGTATCTTTGCTCCACTTAGATGTTATTATAATTCATCTAAGAAATTTAATTTGTTTACTAGCTTGTTTGATGTAAGACCCAAGTAAAATTCTACAAAAAGTGTTTAAAAAAATATAGTTTTATAATAATATACTTCAAGAAGTTTAAAGGAAAAAAACTTAGAATATATATATTTTCAAACCGAAAAGTTACCCGATTAAAAATTAGATTCAGAAACAATTGAAATATTATAGCCACTATTAATAATAAATTAAGGTTTGCTTGGGTAGTTTTACTATCCAAGCAAAGAGGTATATTACTTCATAGTAATAGGAAATGGGTTATAAGGTTAGGAATGTCAAGTTTTAGAAGTTTATTTTTTATAATGGTTTGGTGTCTATCAGAAATATACAGAACTTTTATAAAAGAAAATATTTAAATCAGCTTTTTAATCTAGAACCAATAAAATCGCCTACATATACAAACTCAAACATTAATTAATACATGAAATGTTTATCTATAAATGTTAATGGTCTGAATAATAGTAATAAAAGAAGTGTACTTAAATACATAAATCTGCATAAACCACAAATCGTATTCCTTCAAGAAACACACCTTTAAGATAAGGACATAAACAGTTTAAATATCAATAATTACACAGTTTTAATAAGCTCTCAATTTAAACAGAAAAAGAGAGGAGTAGCTATACTACTCTGTAATGCATCAATATCACCTAGAATAATCAATACCTACCAATATACTTCTGGTATGTCGTCTCATATCTATAGAATTAAATAGGAAAATTTACACATTAGTTAATCTATATTGGATTCCAGGACTGGGAGCTGGGACAGTTAACCACCAGTTTGAAGACACAAAACATTTAGCAAAAGGAAGTCTAATAATAGCAGGAGATTTCAACTGTATAACAGATGACAATGATACAGATTCAAAAGCTAAAAGAAGGAAACCCCCTATATCAAAAGCCCTCTTAAAATTGATAGATAAAGCATGCATAAAATATACAAATGAATTTGCAGACTCAGATTCATTAATTTTCTCTTTCTATTCACATAGACACAAGTCTTATTCTAGAATTGATAGGATACATGTGTCCAATGACTTGATAACAAAAAATAAAGTCAACATTATAAATTGCCCCCTATCTGACCATAATGAATTAGTTTTTGAGATAGAACTCCTACCTATATACTCAAGCCCTATCACTAGGATACCTTCATATTTTACAGAATTAACAGAGTTTAAAGAATTTTTATGAAAAGGAAATACCAACTTTTCTTGAACTAAATAACACACAGGATACTTCAGAAATATATATTCGGGATTCACTAAAAGCATGCACATATGGCAAAATGCTATCTTGATACATTAATAAAAGGAAAACATGGAATAAAGATATGTTAGAACTTCAAAATACAGTAGATAAACAAACTAGAAGTACAAAAAGGTAATACAGATCTAGTTCCAGAACTTTTGCAAACCAATAATAAATATTCATAAATAATGCATCATAAGACTATAATTAACAAGGAAAGAATACAATTCAATTCCTTACTCTATAAATCCAGCTCAAAGACAATTAGCTAATAGAACAAATGAAAATCATAAAATCCAAGCAAATAGAAGAGCTATACATTCCTAATACAAAGAAGAAAGTTACGGGTTTAAACAGGGTTTTAGAAGCCTTTAGACTTTAATATAACACGCATAATTCCTTAAACTCCCAGGATTTATCTGTCAAAAATATTTAAAAATTACCTTAAAAATAATATTCTTTCTAGATAACACAAGAACATATAAATAGTATTAATAAACCACTCACCATGACTGAATTGAAATCACAAATTAAAAAGCTCAAAACAAAGCCCCAGGACAAGACAACATGCTACCAGAAATATAGAAATTAATACCTAACCAGGCCTTATTTTTACTCTTAAAAGTATACACTGCAGTTAATATATAAATATTCCTCCCTCTTGGAAATATTCAATGATATCCCCAATAATAAAAGCAGGTAAAGATGAAAAACAATGCTTTTCATATTGGCCAATATCCCTATTAAACATAGATTATAAAATATTTATGGCAATCTATGGAGACAGGATTAAACATGTCCTCCCCTCCCCTCCTTAATACATGAAGATCAGACAGGCTTTATTAAAGGAAGAAATACTTTAGACAACCTTAAAGAATCTTAACATTAATTGATCATAAGAAGTATAAAGGCTTAGTTTAAATATAATCTCTCTAGATATTAACAAAAGCCTTTGATTCTGTTGATTGGAATCTCATTAGTCCTAAATGAATATAAATTCCCTGCAAATTTTAATATACTAATCAAATCATTACATGAAAACTCCACAGCATATGTAAAACTAAAATCACACAGATCAGGCCCTACATCAATAATGAAAGGGACTAAACATGGTTTTCCTTTATCTCCTCTGTCATTTGCTTTACTTAAAGAACCCTTTGCAAACCAAATTAGATTGGATAATAAAATCAAAGGTATACAAATTAACAGAATATTAAAACTAAAAGTTCAACTCTTTGCTGACTATATACTTTTAACCTTGTCAGATACCAGTCAATCTCTGCAAGCTTTATTTCATTCTATGAATAATTTCCAAAATATTTTGGGGCTACAGTTTAATGAAAACAAAACAAAAATCATGCCCTGCAATTGTAAAAGGAAATATACAAGGAAAAAATGTTTTCTAAACATATAGTAGCAGATAGCAAAATTCTTTATTTAGGTATTAACCTATTTGATGATTTAAATTACTCTTTTATATTCAAATATAATATAACATTAGACAAAATAGAACTAATGATGTCCAATTGGAATAAATACCCATTTACAATGGGAGATATTTCTGATTAAAATCAATAATTTTCCTAAGGCATTATACCTAATACAAAGTTTCTCACTGCCTCCTCCCAAATATATTATTAAAGGTATATTAAATTAATATTAAACTTTTTATGGTTTCCATATAAACCCTGAATTGCTTTGAATAAACATTTACCAGATTGGGAAGATGGTAGAATTAATTTACCAGATATCGAGACATATGTTTTATCCACTGTTGTCAAAAACATAAATTATGGTTAAACACATCTTATTTGCCTATATGGAAACAAATTCATTAACAGATCTATATAGAGCATAATCATCCTTGCATACAAGATCGTATGTCCATCAACACCAACTCCCCTTGGTTGGATGTTAAAAGATTATTTATTAGAAAAAAATGACTACCATCAAATTACATAAACTCTACACTGTCATTTAAGAAATTTATAAACAAAACACCAAATATCAACTCATGTTTTTTCTGATCTTTCTCATAGCTTTTACACCTACTATTTTTGATACATTTCAAATGCATAAAATGAACATACTCAAGAAGGGAACATTATACTTTTGGCATAAATTGATAGAGCTAGGAAATGTCCTATCCAATGAGCAAATAAGTTTAATATAAACAAAGATTTATGGTTACTTCTTCAAAATCTAAGGCAATACCTTACAAAAAAATAGAACTAATGCAAGCATCAGTTAAACATAGTGTACCAAAGTTTATTGAATACTTTATTATAATCACAAAATCAACCTTATCAGGGTGGTGGTTACCCGTCTAACATTTACAAAACTGTAAAGAACATATCATACAAAGTCATACTGGGATTATTACACATCAATAAATACCCCCCCCCCTCCAACTGAAGATGCAAAAAAGATAATTCTAAAATCCTCAAAACATTCAACATCATCAATTCACTGGCAGTTATTTACTTGGTGATATTTACATAGATGTTTTTATACACCTCATAAGTTAGCCATAATATTTGCTAGTGAGGACCAATGTTGGAAATGTGATATTAAAATAAAATCTGATTGGCAGCATGTTTTTATGAATGTAAATGTCTCACTATGTACTGGAATAATATTAAATTACTTTTTTTCAGACTGTTTTTAATAACTAACAATTAACTAAATCAATGATCTTATTCAGTGGTTAAGGTGTTTGCCTCTAGTATGCAAGGTTTGATTCTCACCTCTGGAAAAAGCTAGCCTCATAGAAGATGTTTATTTTACAGGGGTCCAGGGAAGTAAATAGTGTGAGAAGAAATAGCCAGGGAATTGTTACGGCTAAGCTTGTATAGGTCCTAGGGCCGATAGCCTAGTACCAACCTATGAACCATCCCTGACTGTGCTCCAAAAAAAGATTTGTCAATCCTATGGACATTATTAGCTGTAGCACACAAGATCATTACCATCCTTTGGAAAAGTGTGGCTTCTCCTACTTTCAAGGAATTTAAAAATCTTGCCTTAACTGTTGGACATATGGAAATCTCTACATTGCAGAACAGAAGTAGGAGACCTACATCATATTATAACTCTTGGATGAAAATATTGGAAATACTTGAGAAAATGGACAAATACATTATTATATGTTTTAATCTTCACACAATGTTCAAATGCATTATCTGTATAGACACCAATGTATATAGTTTCACAATGTTATGAAGTTAAGTTTTAGGATTCTATACATGTTATTTTTATTTTTATGTACTGTTTTTCAAAAGAGGATATATTAATTAAAATTAAAAAAATTAAAGTTTAAAAAAAATTGGCTCAGAAATGCATCTTAGTTTGCTGCTGTCCAAACCATATAGTGCAATCTACTACAACTCCCCTATGACGTCCCATCTTTTTAGATCAAGAATCAGAGAGAGAGAGAGATCCAAAAAATCAGAAACAGCTTTTAAGTACTTCTCTTCATTTAGAGAGTTGCTAGAGTAACAAGAGTTTCATTATCAAGCATTTTCTGACGAATATAAAAACTTGGCATATGCCTGTCATTTAGTGAGAGTAATCCAAAACAATTTGCAGTAAAACCACAAATTTTCAAAGGAAGAGAGCAAAATACTTTTGCAATGTCTTTCCTCAAGAATTCTGGACAAAGCCAAACAAAGGTTTACAAGCGCCAAAAAAGGGTCAAATTTAAACATTATTCTGTTTCATCTGGTAACCAGGTGAACCCACTGGACGAAGTATCCATTTTCAGGGATGACCCAAGAGTACTGTTTGCATAGCTCTCAAACTTTCATCTCCAAAGAAAGGAAAAATAGCCCTCATAATGTGGACCAAATGGGTGAAATGTGGAACACATACTAATGGCATACTAACAACCTCAGCTCATAGGATGGTTTAAGCACGTTTGGTTTTACTTATAAAAAGACCTTTTAATGAATTAAAATGATTCAGTTCTATTTACCATGGATATCAGTTAAATTCCCAACAGTGAATGTGTAACAGACCCTTTCAATGTGGAACTTTGAGGAACATGAACTTTAAGACCCCATAATGAGGTACACTTGAGAGGTATGACTGAGTGACTTGGTCAAAGTTTCATATTATACAAATACACATGGAAGGATACAAACCCTGATTTTTGACTACAGAAAGCAGCTTTTTAGCAGCTCAGGAGCTTTTAAATGTCAAACAAATCTAATTCTCATAAAACATTAACAGGATAGGTGTTACCTGGGCATGGTTTTTCTGAAAAATAAGAGCTATAAAACACTAATGACTGCCATTACTAACAGAGTGTAATCCTCAGTGATTGATCAAAAAACAAAGAAGGCAGTGAAGGTCTGGTAGTTAGTCCAGATGGTTAAGGCTCTTCGCTTTTAATAAGCTGCTCCATGTATTCATGGGTAGACGGTTTAAATCATTTTTGGGTTATGCACTATTAGCCCCCTGAGATGAAGGGGCTAGAGGTAGCAGTCTTGGTTAGGAGAAAAGCCCAAATCCATTTAATGGCAGCTGCCTACAAGTCATAATCTATAGATGGGAAATATTAGAAATGCTGGAAAAGAGGAGGGAGGTAACAGGGGGATAAAGACAAATGTGTGCTTAGACCCCAGTAGTGCCTTCAGCAGAAGATTTCACTACTATGATGGAAGAGAGTTTAAATGACTCCACCTGATGACCACAAATTCCATATTTAACTTAGTGAAAGAATGTTTAGGAGAAGGACTCTACAGCAAACAGTGCATCCTGGATGATCAATGGGGCCTGCAGGATTTGTAAGAGACATTGAATTTCTATAGTGGCAGAACTTCAAAACTTTCTGAAAAAAAGCCGGCTTGTATTATATAAATGTAATAAGTGGTATTCGTCTTGGCTTCAGGATGAATGCACAGACAGAGGGGGGAAGGACAATGATGCTCCTTGATGCTAATACAAACAAGACATCTTAATGGACTATACTGGAACCCCAGATAATAAAGGTACTTGGTGTGCTAATTTGCCAGGTATGGGGTCACTTAGCAAAAATGGGAAGCACCTCAAGAAAGAATTATGGAGAGGGTCGGCTTAGCAACTGAATGAAGAAAACCATGTTCAAAAGTGCAGATGCTGTGGGGAATAAGTGCTTATAATAAGAGAGTCAGAGAAATAAAAAATAAAAAAAAGAAAGTTATATGTATACTAAATGTTGGCCATATTCACTGAAATACTAAAACTCTAGCCGGGATAATTTCTTAACACAACCAAACACTTTTCACAGTTGGGGAGGGTAGAAGTGAGTGGGTGCCAAAGTGCATTATGAGAAGGAAGATGAAGGGAAGGCAGCCTTACAATGTTTTATCTGCTGAGCAATTCTAAGAGCTGAATAGATGGGCATCTTCATGTCAGGGCATTTGGCATCGACAAATACCGGTTTTATTTTGCATTTATTTTTTCATCCAACCTATATTTCTTACCGGTCACATAATTTTGAGTGTCATGCACTTCCATTCTATTAATCATCATAGTATTAGAAGAAGATTCCATTCACAACATTAAGAAAAGAAAATAAATGCACACATAAATAAAATAAAAATGGTTAGCTTTAGTGTAGGCTTGCACAGATTAAATGGCAGGCTAAAATATTGCCTTTCTTCAGTATGTCTGTAGCGTTAAGCTGGTAAAACAAGTGTAATCACTCTCTGTCTAGGCAAGAAATTTTATTGCCTGCATGAAGCAAAGAGCATGTGGTGGGGGGAGGAGGTGTAGATACACTGCATAAATGAAATGGCTTTTCATCTCTGTTAGGTCTGCAGGGAAATGTAAATTGATCAACCAGGACTACAGCTTATCTTTGTATTGTCTGCAAATGTAGGTATCCATGACTGCAGCTACTTTCTGTCTACAGCAGATACACAGGAGACGGGCAAGCAAAGGGCCTTAATCATAAAAGGTAGAAAGTAGCCAAGTGCAATAAACACCTTAACATAAAAGGAACAAGCAATTTTACAGGAATTGGTTGGACATGAAAGAAGGTTGCATAGATTTCTGTTGTAGATGTCATTTGAGATTAAAGGGCATGTGATCTTTAGCATCGCTATGGCACAAAAAGGCTACATGCTACACAGAAAACTAGGGTTTCTGAAACCCAAAGTAAGCATGCTTTGTGCAGGATTAGGTTAAGGTACCATAGTACAGACAGCAGTAAGCAGGGGATAGACATAAAAGGATGCACCGACAAAGAAATCCGTCTCCTCTGCAGGCAAAAAAAAAAAAAGGATTACAACAGGGTACAGTGACAGGTAGGATGACTGTAGTCATATGCAAGGACATTCAGACCTCCGAACCATCCTGAATTACTCGGTTTTTACGATGTTTTGGGGTCCAAATGAAGGGGTGTCACGATTCCTGAGTGGCACCCCTTCATTTCCGATTTCTTTGCTTTTGTTTTTTTATTTTTTTAAATTTTCACGCTGTCAGAGCTGACATCGTCACGTGCACGATGGCGTCAGTTCCGTCAGCACTACCAGCCAGTCGGAATTGAGCTCCTTGAACTCACGTCATTATTTCTGGCTGGCTGCAAGCAGTTGCTGCTGCCGAGAATTTGAAAAGCTGCTTTGCCGCGGTTTCGAACAGAAACGCTTGCGAGAGGGACTTGCATCAAGCTGTTTTCCTCCCATTCATTTTTAATCTGCATTCTGCTGCCTGTGTGAGGAAGAGACTTGCTGGGACTATGCTACCAAATGGTAAAATCTGTTGCCTGCCCGAGCTTTGTGGCTTTGTTTGCTGCTGTTCGTCCTAAAATTAGAAAATGTTTTCAGAAGTTCTAAGCTAGCAGTACCATAATTTAAAAAGTGTCCATAATTTGGGTCATTTTCCCTAATTATATTTTCTTTATCCTTAAATCTGTAGCTCAGAATTGAGACTATTACTACTTGTGTTCACTAATGTATTCTTTATTTATGTTATAATTTTGTTAGCTAGGTTAGTCCCACTAGGGCAACAACCTCTTTCAGGACTGACCTGAGATGGTCCTCATACTAACTAGGGAGATTTAGTCAGAGAACATGGGGGAAGTTGACATTCTTTTTTAGACAAGTGGTGTGGGATCTTTTACTATCACTTGAACTGCCACCAGCTCAGGCAGTGGAGCTGCCAAAACTAGGATTTTGCTGTCTGTGAAGAGTGTGGTTAGGGCTGATATAACTCCCGAAGTGCAACCAATATTTTATAACTGGAGTTTTAATGTGGAAAGCCTAGTAAACTCCGAGATGCATTTCAGGTGCATGATTTAAAATATACTTTTAAAATCTGTATTAGATATCAACAGTAAAGCAAAAAACGTTGGAATGTTTTGAAGTACAGAGGTATAAAAGAGCTTTACCTAGTAGTAAGAAAATGGGAAATGCACCTTGATCACAAGAGGTCTAATCTTTAGTCAGTATCTTTAGTAGAACTCTCATTAGTTCATGTTACAGTATTTAAAACTGATTTGTCTGCTTCTAAGGCTAACAATGTAGTAAGACATATAACATTTGTGATACAAAAAAGCAGGAAGTAATGTTTTAATTTGTTATAAGTAGTGGTAATGGGTAATCTGCTATGGTCTATGCCACAAACACTGAAAGTGCTACTGTCAGCAATGTGAAAGCTGAAAGGTATGCTTTATATAATGTAGTTCCTGTCAAGTGTGATAAAAACTACATCTAGGATAATTGAGCCTGAGTTAGCTCTGTGGCACTGTGTTACAACCAACCTAGTAAAATGTGTTAAATATTTGAAATGCTCAGACATGGAATGTGAAGGCTTTATGAATGAAAATGCAGATTTATATACAGAAAGTCCAAGATTACCATTTCTTAGAATATTCCCTTTTCTCAATGGCATGGCAGTCTTGGAGGTGTGTGTGTGCATGTGTGAAAATGCCCCGATGTAATACACCTGGTGGCTAGAGGTATTTAGGCTCAAACCCTGTACCATTGGTACAGGGTAAAAAGAGCCTAAAGTCCCTAGCCACCACCATTTCTCAGCTTTGCCAGATTTTTTTTGTGCTAAGTTGAGAGCTATGGTGAACAGAATTTCTATTCCCCCATTATTGGCTTTGTTGTTTGTCCAGGTTTTATGGTGAGTGAGAACTTAGTCAGTTGTATTTATTATTCCCTCATTATTGGCACAGTCTTCCTATTGCTTAAACTGCTGATTTAGCATAGTGGTATATTGCACTGACTGTAATATATAGTGTTCTGGGTTCACGACTTGCCAGTAACATGCATGGTGATAACACAACATTTTATTCTAGCAACTTTCCAAAATTATACAAGCAATGTTTAAAATGTGTCCCTGGTTTTTAACCTTTTGCACCCCCCCCCCCCAAAAAAAAACTAAAATTGAAAATAAGTGCAAGAAGCTGTGCAAGATGCCTGTGGCTTACACTGCTGTCATTCTGTTTATAGTTTGGGTGTGGAAGTAGACTTTTATGATAGAAATGTTCTGAATTGGGCAGTTTTGTAATTATTGGTTCATGCATTTTCTTTCATTGCCTACAGTACAGCCTACTAGAAAAATGTTCATTCAAACAAATTTAAAATGTGGTCTGTCTAACAAGTGTGATGTTTTATACAAGGAATATAACTTAATAAAGTCAGGTGTATCAAAGAAAAGAACACATGTATGTTTCTTGTTGTGTGTGCAAGGGGCCAATGATTTGAAAACAGCCCAACAGTAATCTTTATCCACCACTGGCCAGATGCATTTTCTTTGGATGTGGTGCAGGTTTCAATGCTGTTTAAATTAATGTGAGTTTCAGGGGCAGAGAAGTTTTAATGCCAAGTCTATTTTCATTGTGAGACAGTATTGCTTTGTTTATCAGATGTCTGTTAGTGTTTGTGCATTGATGTGCCTCAAAATATAAAAATAAAATCCAAATAATCATTGTAGAAGTAAAGCAGTATGCACACATTAGTGTTTATGGTAAATGGGGCGAAATAGCCAGGTAACGGGACATTGGAATGGCTGCAGGGGGACTCTGGTGCCATATTTTGGTTGCCTGTTCTTCAGTTTGCGTTCAAAAGTTGGTATCCCACAATTCCATTGGAGTGGGTGGGGTTACGTAATTATGTATGCAAATTAGGTGTTAATCAGTGTACAGATTTGTACCTATTTTTCATGGCCCTTGTCCAGATTTTTGATGTTTCCAGGTCGAGAGGTATGAGGACATTCTGTGTAGGCTAGGCAAAGATGGAGTGGGCAGATTTATTTAATTTATTCCATTTGTTTACTGGGATCGCCCATCTGGGCTAAAGTCTCATTTTCAGTGGAGACCCAGGGAGAAAAGCTCCAAAACATTGCTGAACATAGATTACAGTAGTTATTTACAATAGTTGAAAAGAAGTAAATAAATCAGCTTTATAGATGTATCATTGGAAGAGGGTGTATAACAGTAGTAGATGAAGAAAGAAAGTAGAAACAGATTGAGTGAAATTAAAGATGGGAAGGTAGAACTAAGAAGTGATAGCTATGCATGATAAAACAGGAGGAAAGAGGATGAAGGAACAGGATCGAAGCAGGACAGGAATGCGAGAAAAAGAACGCAAAGAAGGCAAATATAAAGTAATGAAAGAAGTATAGCATGTGATAAATTAAGTGACAATGTGTAAAGAAAGGAAATGGAAACAACTAGAAAACCTGAAGTCTTATCCTTGAGTGGATACAGAGCTGTGGTTAAAAATGAGCCTATTCACTGAATGCAGAAGCAAATACATATGCATGTTACACATGTATACATATATGCACATATATGTATACATAAAAAGAACCCTAGCTAAGAGAAGGGGCCTTAATCTCATGTGATTCTGATTAATGTTGCATATGACAAAAGCGGCAAAGGAAATTAAGGCAAATAAAATGTACAGCACAGGAAGGTGACAAAAAATTATGCAATACATGAGAAATTGCAGGTAGAAACGAATGGAAAAGAATTGCTGAAACTAGAATGTCAAATGTAAAGAAAAAGGTATGTGGATAATGTATATGCTTCTCAGAGAAAATGATGGCATGCTTCTTAAGTAAGAGTTTGAGCATCTCTACTGTCACGTTTGCATGGCTGGATACTCTATTCATCGCAGATGCTGACTACTATCCACTCCAGTGCTAGTCTGAAAGACCTATTATTAACCCCCTTTTTTTTTTTTTTTTTACCTGAGATCTGATGAGTTTCACTTTGCACAGCATCACACTACTACCAGTACACTATCCTATCCCCTTCCATGCATTAATGTTACCGTGTCTCTGTTAACATACCACTCTCCTGCCACATTTATACTGGTACCCCTTTCTGTTAGCACTACTTGGTACTGCTTAGTGCCCTATGGTTTTTTCTTTCACTCTGACAGTACTGTAAGTAAGTATCCACGGTGGTGGTGCTGTGGTAGCGTTGTCGCCTCACAGTAAGATGCTGTGCAGTTAGACTCTCAGCTAGAACTTTTTCTGCGTGGAGACATGCGTGAATGGGCGTACCTTAGTTGAAGGTTGTGCGTCAGGGCTGGCAACTCTGCACGTAAAAATCAACTGCCAATCATTAGCGGACCGGAGTTCCGCTGTGGTGACCCCTAACCAGGAAAAGCCGAAAGACACAACAAGTACTGTAAGTAAGTGCACCATTCTTGAGTGTTCTCCAACTATTTACATAGAGGACTGTTCTGCTGTTAAAATACATTTTTAAATTGTTCTCTCTAACCAAGCTGTCAACTGTGAAATATTCCATACTAACTTGACTTCTAGATAGTGTTAGAAGTATTTCTAGGATCATGCTTCTTTAAGTATTACTGCTTACTTTCAGTATTTTTGCTGTGTGTTTATCTTGCTGTAGTCTGCATCTGAAGTATTGCACACTGCCTCTAGCTGTGGACTGAGCCTGAAGCATTTGCTTTTGATAATCTCGTTTCTGTCACAAGTTTAAACCTGCATTAGGCAGTATCGAAAATATTGCATATTACCGCTAGCTGTGGATTGGGCCTAGGAGTTTACTTTTGACAAGCTTACTTCTTCTGTTCTGTGCGTGTTTCAATTACTGAACTAACAGAATAAAACATATTCGAGAGACATGTGTCCCAGAGACCATCCCCCCTATGTAACATGCTTCCCATCCATGTGAATCTGAGGTCATCTATTACTCAGTTTAAGCAAACCTAGGCCAGTGGACGTGCTATAAGAAATTTACACCCGCACCGATGTAACTTATGAAAAGAGATTACTTATAAATGATTGACCCTCAATGTCCTATTGATACAGGACATCATTACTCTTTTAGGAAAACTTAGCTAGACGTAGAAAGGCCCCCTGAATTTTTAGCCTAGTAACAATATATGAATCTATGAATAACAAAAATTAGGGCTAATAAAAATTAATGGAAAGTCTTCCCAGGTCTCTGTTTATTGTATCGATATCATCATGTTAGATACTGGGCTTTCCTTCTGGTAAACTCACCTGCCCTAGTATCACTAATAGTGGGGATCAAAAATGTAGAATTAATTTAATTAAAGAATCTAAATGTATTACTCTAACTATATCAGCTTAAACTAACTACTTAATTAGCACTAAATAGCAAAAGCCTAGAGTAGGATCATAGGTCTCAGTCTACTTCAGTCTGCTCGTTAACCAGCCTACTTGCACTTGCTTTTCTAAGGCAGCGTCAAAACTGCCTTATATTTACTGAAAATCTGCTGTTTATTACACACACCGAGTACTTAAAAAAATAAATGCATCCACCCAAACTGGGGGGCAAAACTCTCCATCTCACACACACTAAATGGCAGTAAACAGCGGTATCTCTCTGAACCCTCCTATGCTAAAGCAGTCAAAAAATCCTTACTAAAGCACTCCAGCCTTTTAAATAGGTCTCAACTGGCCAGAACCATTCCAATAACTGCTCACACATCTACAGCCACATCTCCACCTGCACTCTACTTCTGTCAAGGCTCTCCCCAATTGCAAGCGTACAGTCTTGAGGTCATCCAAGGCTGCTGCACATCCTAAGAATGTCCTAGTCATTGGTGATTTCACTGCTAGCCACACTGCACACACATCTAAACAAGTATCACTCTAAATGCAAGCCTGCACTCCTAAGGTCCTCCAAGCCTGCTGCACATCTTAGCAATGTTCTAGTCATTGGCGATTCCACTAAGTCAGTCTGACATTGCACTCAAGGCTGGCCAAGGTGACAGTAACAGTGAGTTGCCACTTGGTGCTAAAGTTACAGATACTTATAGTGCCTTAAGTTCCCCTGCACTGCCATAACTATGTGCATAACTTGGTCATTGTTCAAGCAGGGGTGAATGATGTTATGTGGTCTCTATTCATGTCTATAGTGAAGTCCAAAACCCCAGAAGTGCACAGCATTTGGTTCCAGTATAGTGAAAGCATCAAAGATTCAAAAAAACTACTGTTATTTAGGACCGCACAAGTGCAGCCTAAATGAAATTACAAATGTCAGCTCATGAGAGAAATGCAGTTCAAATAACGTAGAAACTGCAGTATCAGAGAACATAAGAAAGAAAAACACATATGACATGCAACAACTAGTTCCCATTACATATACACACTCAATACCCGTTATCCAATGATAAATAAATACCCACCACCAAACTTCTTCACTGTTAATCTAGAGAATAGAGAGAGACTAGTGAATAGCAGCTGTTTAGTTACTGTATTGCACTTGTTAACCATGGAAGTGACTCAGTATAGCCATCATATTGCATAATAGTTATACTGGCGACAATTGCTCAGAGCAGCAGGATTAAATGGGAAAAGAAAAAAAAAAAAAAAAAGGCTTCAATGTATCAGGTATTACGGTTAGTGTCCAAGTTAATAAGTCTCACAGCTGTAGAATACAAACGGTTCCCGAATCTGGCAATCCTACAGTGGAAGCTGTGTTAACTCCTTTCAGATGCAAGTTGCGAGAACCAGTTGTGGGCCGGATGGGTTGAACAGCTAGTATTTTGTATGTTCTCTTTCTTGCTCTTGTAAAGAAAAGCTCCTGAATAGATGAGAGGTTTGTGCCCAAAATTTTCTCAGCCACCCTCACCACCCTCTGTAATTTCCTTTTCTCAGCAACTGTGCAGTTGTTGAACCATGCTATGAAGTTGCTAGCGAGGATGCTCTCGATGGCTCTCCTGTAAAAAAGTGGTAAGAGCAGACAGTGGGAGCCTGGCCTTTTTGAGCTTTCTCAGGAGGTGAAGCCTCTGTTGAGCCTTCTTGACTATATGGTTGGTATTAACAGTCCATGAGACGCCATCTTGAGATGTGAAGACCCAGGAACTTGGCTGTTTGACTTTCCCTATTACGTCCCCTTTGATAGGGAGTGGTTGAACTGTTGCCTTGCTCCTGAAGTCCATAATCATTTCTTTGCTCTTATTAACATTCAGGTCCAGACTGTTCCTGTCACATCAGGCAATCAAATTGTTCACCTCAGCCCTACAGTTATGTTCACCCCCACCACTACTGAGACTCATGACTGTGGTATCATCAGCGAATTTTATAATATGGTTCGAGTTATGTTTTGCAGTACAGTCATGGGTGAGGATGGTGAAGAGCAAGGGGATAAGCACACAACGTTAAGGAATACCAGTATTCAGGATTATGCATTGAGAGGTGTTTCCAGCACATGTCCATTGGGGTCTACCAATCAGAAAGTCAAGAATCCAGTCACATAGGTGCCTGTTTATCCAGAGTTTCACGAGCTTATCCACCAGTTGCATTGGTATTACACTGTTGAATGCAAAACTTAAGTTGATGTACAGCAACCTTATGTAGTTATTCCTCCCTTCTAGGTGTTTTACTGCAAGGTGTAGTGCAACTGATACCACATCCTCAGTCAGTCTATTTACCTGGTATGCAAACTGGAGTGGATTGAAGGACTTGGACAGACCTGCATATAGATGTTTTTTCACAATCCTCTCAAAGCACTTCAAAACGTTTGAGGTTAAGGTGATGTCACTGGGGCAGGTAGGGTTGGGTTTCTTCAGTAGTGGGGCAATACTTGTTTCCTTGAAATGTGAGGGAACTTTCTCCATAGCAAGGGATGAGTTGAAGATAAACACAACTGATCAGCACACCTCTTCAACACCTTGCCAGTTATGTTATCTGATCCAGCAGCCTTCCTAGGCTTCACCTTCTTAAGCTGAAGTCTCCACCTACTTGGAGTTTAAGGTGAGCACTATCTCCTCTTTGTCAGTGTTTGTTTTAGAAGGTACTGTGATGTTCTTCTCCTCAAATCTGCAAAAGAAGGAGTTCCATTCATTAGAAATTCCAAGCTATCATCACATTGGGGTGTTTTTGGTCTTTTAGCCCCTGAGCTGCTGTATCCCCTGCCATAGGCTTCTCGTGTCCCTCATATCTTGAAAGTGATCTGAATTTTCCTCACCAACTCCTCCTATCTTGAAAGTGATCTGAATTTTCCTCACCAACTCCTCCTTTGTCTCTTTGATGCCCTTTTTCAGATTTGACCTGGCTGCCTTTAACCTTTTTTTGTCATTTGCCTTGAAGGTTGGGTTTCTTTCCTCTGTAGTTCATAAACATACCTTGTGAGCCAGGCTTCTGATTAGCTCTTACAGTGATCGCTTTCATGGTGGTTACATCCTCCATGCATTCATTTATGTAGGCAAGATGTGATTCGGTATAGATGTCTGTCTAACTGCAGAATGTGCTTAGCCACTTCTTTGAATACTTCCCAGCAGGTGGTATTAAAACAATCCTAAAGGCAATCCATGGAACCCTCCTGCCAGACGGATTTGTTTAGTTGTAGTTTTTTCTCTGATCAAAGCAGTCTTATGGGTAGGCAGAAGAAGAATGGCAGTGTAATCAGAGCTGCCTATGTTGAGGTGCTTCAAAGCTTTAAAGGGTCATTTAATATTGTTGTAAGCTTTGTCCAAGGTATTCTCCCCTCTGGTGGGGAAATCCACATACTGATAAAAATGGGGTAGCACCTCTTTAAGCTCAGCTCTGTTGAAATTACCCATGATCACATGTGCAAATTCTTTGTTTCTGTTTTGTAGCTCACAAACAATTTAATGGAGTTTATTTTGAGCTTCAGTAGTGTTAGCATGGGGTGGGGTGGGGGCTGTACACAGCTGTGACATATCACACTGATTTCCCTTAACGGTCTGGATTTTATAGTGTCAAATTTACACTTCTTCAGAGCAGTATAATCAAGGTGACCAACTGTCCCAGTTTCACCAGGACGGGAACCGGTTTGGAAGTCTCTGTCCCAGAATCCCAAACATTGTCTTTGGGACACAGAAGTGTCCCAGTTTAGACTGCTCAGTCTGAATGCTGACCAGGCTTCCTGGGGTGCCCAAGTCCACCTGCTTTCCCATCCTGAGCAGCTCTGGGAACTTTGCGATTTTTCAGGGATGCCATTGGGTATTGGGTAAGGTCAAATGCTTTCACTCTGGCAGGAGCCTTCCAGGCCCTGCCACTGTCCATCAGTCACTCCCTCAAGGAATTCTATCATGGGGGAGCTCTGCCTGACCCCACTCACCCAGGAAGGAGCTCTCCAGACCCCACACCCATCTGCCTGGTGCCCCCTTACTGACGTCTGTCAGGCCCAGCCCTACAGGCCTCCCCTTCAATCTGGCCAAGAGACCTTCCCTGGCTGAGGCCCACATGTCGGGGGACACCGCTACCTCCATGTCTCCTGCAGGCTGCCAAATTGTGCTGGATCCCTCATGTCCTCAGACCCTCTCAGGGGAGCTTCCCTCTGATCCCATCCACACCTCCAGATCTCCCCTCAGCTGCCAAGGGGCAGATCCACCCTCATGAAGGCTTCAGATTCTCCCTCCTTTCTCATCCAGAGCAGCTCTGGGGACTTTGAGATTTTTCATGGATGCCATCTGTTATGGGGTGAATTTGGATGCCTTCTCCCTGGCAGGAGCTCTCTAGGCCCCTCTGCCATCCACCCTAATGCCTCTTTAAGGGACTTCCATCATGGGGAGCTTTACCTGACCCCACTCACCCAGGTAGAAGCTCTCCAGGCCCCACTGCTGTCCACCCCAGTGCTCCCTTAAGGTCTTCCATTGTGGGGAGCTCTGCTGACACCCCTCATGCAGGTGGAAGCTAGCCCAGCCCTGCCACTATCTGCCTCTCTCCATCCTTCCAGACTTCGGTCCCAGAGGGGTTAAGGTCCATACCCCCTCACCCAGGCAGGAGTTGTCCTGTCCTAGTCACTTTCCACCTCTCTCTCCCTTCCAGACTTCCATCGGGATGGACCCCCTCTGGCTTTCACTTCTATCCAGGAGAGAGAGCTCTTTTCCAGAGTTACATGTATCTGACTGCTGCCAAATCATGCAATGTCGCACATGTTCTTTGAGCTTCTCAAGGGAATTTCCCAGCCACATGAAACTCTGCTGGGCCACGTAGCCTCAGACAGTCCCTCATCCAGATTTGTGACACTGGTTCTCCCCTTCTTCCTTGCACCTAGGGCTTTCATACTCACAGTGGAGATATCCCTAGGTCCCCCCATCTCTGCTTTATTTTTGTGGCACACCTCAGTCTCTCTTCCCCACAATGCCAGGTGCCGATGAATGTGCATCACTTCGAGACTCCTGGCATGTGTCCATTCACAAAGTGGCATCCCCACAGTGCCAGGTGAAGGACGGGAGGCCAACCTGAAAGCCCCGGTGTGAGATGACATAGCGACCCTGTCTCCACTCCCATGGAGGCTGGTAGAATAGGATTGCAAACCTGGCTTCCCAGGGAGGCCCTCAAGTGTCCCAGTTTAGGTCCTATAACAAAATGGTTACCTTGAGTATGATTGAACCAGCTTACAGTCTTTGCACCATCTGTTATTAACATAGAGGCATACACTACCACCTTTATCTTTATCACTCTGTGCTTTACATCTATCTGCTCTAAAGAGAGTTAGCCCATCTACGTTCACAGCATTGTCACCAATATTACTATACACCCAAGTTTCAAAGAAAATAAACAAACAAGTGTCCCTCACCTTATTTTTTGTGGGCTTCATTTTCAAACAGTCCATCTTATTATCCAGTTTGCAAGTAATGCTGAAGGCAAGGCAAGCCTATGGGGGTTCTTTTCAGTTTAGCAGCAACTTCTTTTGCATCTTTTTCTTTTGTAGCGTAGCTGCTGTGGGGCATTCTAGAACCATCCCTATGAAGTTTCAGAGATCTGATGGCATTTCTGTTTAAAATGTAGAGATCCAGAATTTCTGCAAGTAAAGTAGGCCCCAAGTACTCCACAGACAACATGGTTCAAGCCAGCAGCTCATTCTAGTAATCCGCTTAATATCCAGTAATTTCCTTTTGGTATAAGTAGTTGTATTCACATAAAAACAACATCTGGAAAGTGATTTTTTTATTTGCAAAAGAAACGGGAATAAGAATTTCTTCCTGACAAGCTAACAAAGCTGCAGCCTCCATGGGCAACGCCTTTTTTATTTTTTTTTTTCATTCTGTCTATACCAAGGTTTACCACCTATCAGTTATTCAGGTCCTCAAGGAACTGTGAATGTATATTCAGATTTATTTAAAACATGGTCACCTCATGCTAAGTTCTACATGACATAAACCAGGAACCTGCTGAGGTCTTAGTGACACTCAGCAACATCAGCTATCACATCACTATTAATTTAAATCTCTTTTTACGGTTCCCCTAGAGCATTTAGAAAACATGAGTCAAATTGAAAACCTATCCATTAGTCTACACACACCTTTTCAACTACCCCTCTAATCAGCTGTCAAATTATCTAACCCACAGAAAGTACACAAAAAGATGTATTTATTTTTTTGTAATGCCAACACCCTTGGCCAACGAGCTCTCCTCTCCAGCAATGGTAGTAACCTCCTTGATGTTGCCTTTACTAACATGTCTCCAGCTTGCAATTTAGCAAAGACGCTCTCCCCAAGAACCTGCTTTACAATTCGCATAAAATCACATTATATTCAAGGACATTTTCAGAGCCAACTAATTATTGACTGAGCTACTTGACTACCATAAATGGCATGACTCCCCTCCTGCTGATGCCCCTGGCTACGATTTCAGGACTTTATTTCCTTTGTGATCATTCCCTCCATCTTCCCATATTACCCCTTCTAAAATCGCTATCAATCATGTCGTATCTGCCCTCTTCAAAGTCATGAGCAATTGCTCTATGTGCCTGACAACATAACTATCTGCCTCCTGTCCTGTGCCAAGCAACATCTTGTCTGACCCCTCCTCACTGTGGTCAGCCTAAATCTCTCCACCTGTTATGTCCAAGAAGAGTGAATAATGGCCATTGTGGTATCATTATAAAAGGGTTGCCCCACTCCCAACCATAGAAATTAGAAACCTACTAGCCTTAATGGAATAAATTGGAAATAAACAATTGCCAGATTGATCAATAAAGGCATTAGTAATCTACAGTCCCTTAATCCCAACCATTTGAAGTTTCACTAAATTAGATTAAGTATACTCAGACTAGTTGATTTCTTTGAAAAGTTTTCCAAAGACCTGGATAAAGGACAGTTCATCCACACTGCCTACCTTGAGTAAACAAATAAAGCCCTGGATACCATCCCCCTTGATGGTATAATAGATAAACTTTACCATCTCAGCATTAGCACCTACATTATCCACTGGGTAGATAACTGACTCTCCGACAGAACACTCACCATCAAGGGTGGGGATACTTCTCTCAACAAACCAATATAACTAACAGTGTCGCAAAAGGTTCAGTCCTGGGACCCTTAATCTTTGCCATCTACATACAGAATGTGAAGGTAAAAATCAGTGGGCTCTAGAGATGACTATGTTTGCAGATGACTGCAAATTAGATGCAGTTGTCAATTCCCGACTAAAACTTTCAGGTTCTTCAAAAAGGCCTCGATTTAACTAATGTCTTGTGAGCCAGTAAAGGGTTCACCCCAAATGGCAAGAAATGTAGAAAAGTCACATTTGGAAAAACCCTCTACAAAGGTAAGGCAGAGACTTACCCCCTTCCTCACTGGCATGTAGAGTCATGTGTTTTCATACTGCAAGTAAAAAAAAAAAAGTAAGAAGAGAGAGATCAGCTTCTCACTCACTCGTGGTACTTTTTAATCTAAAAAGGGCAACAAGTATTTTTTTTTTTTTTTTTTTTATCTCAAAATTTACTACAAAGGGGGTGGGGGGGCACTACTCTTGTGAAGCTTGAAGAAAAGATGACAGGCAAGTGAAACTTCTATATTTAAGACAAGATGCAAGAGAGGACCTGCAGTATCTTAAGTCTGCGTATCTGAAGGCCATCCAGGTATGAGACATAGCTGAATGCCAAATATGCAGGCTACTGCACAGAATGTAACAGCTGCTAAACACCCTGCAACCACCATAAGAAGTGCTACTAAACTGCTCTGTACCAGAGGAAAAGCCACTTCCTATGCTGTGGCAGAAAATTAGAAGGTGTGTCCAATGCCTATATGCCCATTACTGCCATCACCCAATAAAGCTAATGCAAAGAACACTGGAATCAGACACAGCAAACGCAAGGCTGGTATCTTCTGCATCCGATATCCCAATGCTTGGGAAGCCAACATCTTGGGAACCATTATTGATGGTCCAGTACTGGGTCCAACAGCAGAGCTTCCAAGGAATGGAAGTAAGAAAGCTATCCAACTCTGCTCTGTAACATGTACCTGAAGGGTCTGGAGACCAGTGATACAATTCCTCATCTCTGAGGCTTGGTGACTACGAATGCCTGCTGGTCAAAGTCTAGTTGGAGGATTATTGGCACCAAGGACCTATACATATGTAGAAACATTGCAAAGCATCTCAGTGAAGCTAGTTTATTTATTTTGTCTTGTTGATGGAGTTAGTCCCACTAAAATTGTGGCCTATTTTTGAGGTAGACCCAAGGGGGTATCCATGCTTAGAGAAATTATTAGGAAATTCCCCCTACTCTGCAGAAGGCATTTCCTTTTGGAGTCTTCTGGGATTCTATGCAATCAGGATCTGTGGGTACCAGTTGTAATGTTAGACATACAGAGATGAATGAATCAAATACTTCAGAGTCTTTGCAGGAGACCAATCTAGCAGAATGTGTATTACTACCGGACACTTTAAAACAGTTGGTATATAATCCAGGTTCACAACCATTTTCTTATTTTCTACGTGTATTGAGGTTAAACAATAAGTTTTGTCTGAGAACATGGAACTTTTTGGTGATGTATAAGAATGCATGGTACTACCTTCCAAGACGTGTAGCATACTGAATTGCGGTAATGAAGGATGAGGAGTAAATGGCAGCCATGTTAAGAATTTAAGAGCATCGACATTCATTGATAAAAAGTTAACAGATAGTGCAACACACTTCTTGTGCTGTAGTTTCAGCTACATGACAAAATATTCCACAGATATGAAAATATCAGAAATTTAACATATTGGAAACTGTTCCTGCTAAAAGGTATTAGTGCTGGAAAGGACGTGTTGTACTTTAAGGTTTTGCACTTCAACAAATCGGGGTTTTTGTATAGGTCCCTAAATAACCAAATTACAACTTACCATTCTGCATAAGATTATAATGATTTTTCACTAAAATGGCCAGTACATAAAACACAGCAACTACTGTCAGGTTTGACATTTACTTGTAAAAGTATTTATTAAAAACTGAAACAATAACAAAGTAACGCCAGTAATTTTTGATAAAATCTGTTAATCAGTTTATTTTGGTAGAAAAATAATGGATAACTCAATCATGGACTGAGGGTTGGGAGATATTTGAGAATTTTCATGCAGTCAGTTTTAAGTTATGTTATGTCATATTCCAAATGTATTGACAGTTAAAGGTGAAGAGGCACAGTTCAGTACAAGGGTCAGCCTGTGTCTTGTTACATTTATAACAGCTAAACTCATTTAGCAAATGAATATTCTGATCAAACATGTACCTACTGTAGAGAAACTTGTTTTCAGACAGTGTATAGTGAAGGCATATAGAAAGATGCATAGGACAATGGATGAACAATAAAATGATGCATGGGACAATGGGTGAACAATAAATAGGGTATAATGGGAGTACAGTTAGGAATGATGGGAAAAGTGGATGAGAATTAAGAAGCAAGGGTATGTTGGGAGTATAGTTAGAGAAGACCAGAATATAAGAAAGAAAAGTGGAAGCTGGCAATGGGGAAAAGAGGGAGAGAGTAAATGGAATGGAAATAGACTGCAGTGGAAAAACGGTAGTTACACACAGTATGGGAATGTTGAACAGAGTATGAAGATTATGCTCCATAAAAGGTCTTTGAAGGAGTACAGCAGATATTATACTCCCTGTTAATACACAGAGAGGTTCATTAATAGCTGTTACTGCTTAGAAAATAGGCATCCAAGTGTGTAATTAGATAGATAACTTTTTAGCTTACTTTGGAAGAGTTTTGAGTTGGATTCTGCTCTCAGCTCTATGGGGAAAGAGTTCTAAAGTTTAGTCACATAGAATGAGTGGACTGAATCACCAAAGTGATTAGATTTTGAGGAAGTGATTTAAACACAGATTTTGGGATACGAATGGTCTCTGAGGTGCAGACTTGGTGAGTACAGAATGTTATGGGTTAGTTTTGGTTGGTTGTATTTCAGGGAGTTTAAGCAATAATGAAGAGGGTGGACATTTAGGAAGGTGGTCAGGAGAAAGTGAAGGGACAAATAAATACAAAAGTCCTACTTCAGAAGATCCAAACTGCGCAGTGTAATATGTAGAATATAGTGAGGGACATCCTGAGAATATTAATAAGGTAACGCAAATACAGGAAAGGTATAATCCTGATTATGGGTGACTCCATGTTAAAAGGAATGAAAAACTAATGGGCAGTGATGAAGGGATATAGTTAAAGCACTACATGGTACAAAGATGAGAGATCTAAAGAATGGAATTTTGAGTTTGGCTGTAGATACATTTCTATTTTTAGGAGTAATCTGCAGTGGAAACAACAATGTTGGGAGCAGGAACGCACAGCACTTATTAAAGGAGGGGAAAAAAATAGTGAACACTGCACAAGGTTTGAAGTCAAGATTTTCTTTATGCGCACCTTTCTAGCAGTTAAATATGGGTCTGAATATAATGCAGATACCGCTAATCTAAACAGCTGTATTGGAAGGTGCATATTTCAATCTAAAACTTTCACATATGCACTTGGGAGTGTATGGCAGACAGAAGTGATTATTTTGCAAGGGTGGTTTACATTTCTGTTACTCAGTCCTTAAAATCCTGGGTCATAAATTAGGCAAGAACATAAAAGATATTTAGAAGTAGAATTAATTGTTCTGTAAGGAGAGGTTTGTGTCTTTTGGCTTTTCCCGGTTAGGGGTCGCCACAGCGGAACTCCGGTCCGTTAATGATTGGCAGTAGATTTTTACATGCCGAGTTGCCAGCCCTGATGCACAACCTTCAACGAAGGTATGCCCATTCACGCATGTCTCCACACAGAAGATGCTCTAGCTGAGAATCAAACAGGACAACGTCTTTCTGTGAGGTGACAACGCTACTAAAAGTTAAAAATCACGATAGCATTTGATATCAGAATAGTCAGCCTAACAGAAACATGGTTTAGTTGTTTTTTCCCCCTACAGAGGTACATCCAACATTTAAGGAGTTGCATAATGTTAGAAAATGCCTAAAGCAGGTGGGGTATCTGTATATGCAAAGGAGATATTATACCCCAGATTAATGTCAGCAAATGAAGAATGTGAAATTATATCAGATGCCAGTCAAGTCAAGAGTAGTATGTTTAACAGATTGTTTTAAGGAAGATCATTTGTTTGGGGTGAAAAAGCTTAAGGCTTGTACTTCTGGAACAAATTTAATTTTATCCTGGTGGACACCTTCCAGTAACAGCTTGGAAATCAATGATGGGAGTATAGAAAAGACAAATTACGTAAAACTGCTTTCCAAGAATTAGGAGCCACTCAACATATACTTTAGGCAACAAGAGTTAAAATATACTAGATGTTATTGTGTAATCCCCAAAAGTTGATATATCAAATGTTATATTAAAGAAATCAGTGGACACCTCTGATCATGCAATTTAAGTCAATGTAATAAAAGAAAAATCTTGTAAAATTATGGGGAGGAATTCTGATAAAGCAAATTTCACAATTATGGGGAAAAATTAAAAAAAAAATCAGATTATCCAACAATTAATTATTTAAGATGTTAGAATCCGAAATAATAACTTAGAGACTTTCACTATAACAGATGTGGAATTGTTCTAATGGAAAATTATCCAATTCCATGGAGCAATTTGCCTTTGAAGACAAGAAATTATGAAGTAAACCATGGCTAGATTCCAAGGTCAGAAAATGGTATTAGAAAGAAAATAATGTGTTGGGTGAAGTTAAAAGGGGGCAAAGCAGGTGCATTTAATCCCCTGTATATAAAGAGAGTTATTTTATTTTAAAATACCAAACTTATCATCCTTGTGGATTAAATGTTGACATTATCTGGCAAATGTTATGTGAGCATTGCATATGTAAGTAATTTGCATAACTAGTTATGTTCATCTCCGCGAGTATTTAAAAGTTTGATGGGCTTTGTTCTGTTTGTCTCTTTAAAGGCTATAGAACCAAGGCACCAGAGACTTTTACTGGGCTAAATAAAAAAGTTCAAGTTTTAAAATATTTTTAGACAGCAGTTTATTATATAAAAGCAAGTACAATGCAGTGGGCATAGCTCTATATAAAAATACCAGTCTTCCTGAGCACACACAATACAAACTCAAAGGCTGTTCAGTAATGTAGCAGAAAATTAATTTTACATAATGATCTTAATACAAGTTTGAGAATACCAACTAATGATTTGAACATAATGTGGTAGAGAGGGTAATAAAGGTAGCAAACTTTCTAATCAACATGTGGTTTTACAGTTTTCCAATGGAAAATTGTGTGAATACAAAATGATTTTAATTGGGTGACAGAGAAAGAGAGAAAATCAAGTGGAACATTATCTAAACAGAAATGTGTGAGAAAAATAAAATAAAAATCAGAAGATGTAAGAAATGAACTGAGGCTAAGACATGAAACTTTTCTTTCAATCTTAATAATATAAAAGAAAAACAATGAAGACTGGTGATTATGGATCAACTTTATGATCCATTGTTTCTCATATTCATTTTATTCTGCATCTTGAGAGACAGACAGGAGTTAAAAGTTGTCAAAGGTGGTACATGATATTTTTCATTTGATATCGTGAATGTGAAAACTGTAATAAACTCAGAAAATATTATTGTTTTTCACTCAAAGTAATTACGAGTGAAATGTGTAAAATAAAACATTATACAACTACATTTGTTCACTCTGAAAATGTAGCACATTTAAAACTGAAACTAAGTTTACTTTTTGACTGTGCAAATGAATGAAATGTGGCAGTCTAATACTTCTTGAAAGGTGCGGAGTTTGATCATGTGATGGTGCCTTATTTGGACACTATCTGCCGAATCTTCCCCTTCCCGTCTTGAACATGTAACTGAGGAAACAAGTAAACACCTTGCATAATCTGAATCAAAGCAACAGCCACAGAAAATATTGCATGAGACCTGGATACAAATTTCAGTCAGTTACAGGAGTTTCTGCTTTGCCTGCAACAGCATACCTCTGGATACTAAACTTAAGTTATATTACTTTCTATAAGGATTCAAAAGGTATATTTTTGGACCTTAAAAGCTAGACAGAGCAAGGGGACAGTGCATCTTTTTGCCAGAAGGAGACAGCCAACATATCTAAGCTAGAAACAGTTTAATTTGTAATTCCTTGTGCAAGTTGTGTACCATTTGTTTGTTTATTTGGAAAATAAATATTTTACATTATTTTAAGCAAGGAATGTTACTATTTAACTTTAAGTACTATTAGCTTAATACTTTATGTATTTTACTGCTAAAACAAACTGTAGGCATTCACCCTTTAAAGTGCTACTGTTTATGCTATTTATATAATTCAAATACTTGAAGAATGGCATACTTAAGACTAATTTATATTCTTAGTTTGTCAATGTAATTTGCTGGTGGCTGCATACCTTAAACCATGAAAGGGAAAATCTTGGGGCTGACAAGTTAGCATCTATCCCCATTCTGTTAACTATAGCACAAATGTGTCTGTGAAATAAATATGGCCAAGTTTAAATTACTGTTGGGAAGATTGCACTGGACTCTGCCTATAGTAGATGGCATCCTGGGTAGCCAGAGCTTACAGCTCTGATCTGTAGATATACAACTGAAAACTTATTTGAACATGGCAAATTCTGGCCATTCCTCAAGGCAGTGGTGTACATTTACCACAGTCTATAAAGGCCAATTGCTCTTTGTATATTATAGGTACCAGAGGTGAATTCACTCCCAATGCAACTGGCTTCATTGCTTTATTGGTGATGGTGACTGTAGTTTTCAACAGAACCATCAAAAGGATATTAGATTTATTCAAGAGCTGCTGGTATTGCGAAATTGCTAAAGATTGTGGGGAAACTTATTTTAGAAGCTTTTACCTATCAAAATGACTGGATAATTTCAGTTAATTTTATTATAAAGAATTTCACAAAAAATATTATTTTCTTGTAAAATATAAAGGCTTAAGAACATTTTTTCTGGAAAAAAAGGTTATAAACATCTTCAGGGAATGGTATTTTTAATTTTGATCCCAAACATTTATTTACAAACCACTTTTTTACCAACAGTACTATTCTCATACATATTGCACTGACACTATACACAAAATCCTTTTTATTTTTAATTTCTGTGTTAAATATTATACATTTCAAATCGGTTTAAAAGGTAGTTATGACTTACTTTTCGATAAACATTATGTGGGATGATTTTAAAGAATATTTTCTGATCATCTTAAAATGAAACATTTTTTATTCACGTCAGATGAATTGGTAGACTGCTCTTAAGATATTGGGGTAATGTAAATGTTGGTTATCTTTATGAAAAACAGGTGTGCACTATCTGAATCAGTGTTTTTGCATAAATTTAATTCTAATTTTAGAAAAGGTAATAATTTACATGCCAAGCAGCAAGCCCAGAATTTACTTACACTGAAGAAATAAAGGTTAAAGGGCAATTAACTGTAAAGAAAAACATGAACAACCTAGTCTTATGTTGCGCTAAAAGACCATCAACACTAACAAGGTATGTCTGTTTTTGTGAATAATTTAGGTTAAGACATATTTTGGACTGAGGGGAAATTAGAGATCATAGATAACCATTTAAACCAGGAATTTGAATCTGTTCTTGTTATGGATCTTTTTACTGAAGTTGCAAAGGAGGACATTTCTAGAATTATTATACCAGAATTTGATTATGGCTTACAGCACGGTAATATGGATTATACTCCAGCCCTATGTGGCACAGATTTTTAACCTACTAAAACATAAAAAATGATATTTTACTACAAGTTGTAATCAATGACTATTCTAATAATAGGTGCCAGGTATACTAGAGCTTGACGTTTCTGGAAAAAAAATGAGATTTTACGATTTGGGTGACTGGTATCCAATTTCTGTTGCAAGTACAGATAAAATCTTAACTGTAATAGTTTAAATATGGTTGAGATAAGGTGAGCTGTACATTTTAGTGATGAAACAGAGGGTATAGGTAAGTGGAAGGACATGCCTCATTTTATAGTGTTTGAGATATGTAATAAACTGGGGAAAAAACATATGGTAACATTCATTCTTTTATATTACATGCTTTAATAAAACCAACATAACAGAAGGTATTTTAATAAGGATTTGTGTAGGAGCATTCCCACAGTGGCCATTTTAAAACTTCTGCTTACCAAGCTGGCTATTTATAACAGGGTTGCTTTAATGCCTATATTAACTGCATGTTGCATTAATTTTCATGATACTGATTTAGCATTATATCTGAAAAGGAAACTGGGTTGTCGATAACTCTGTTTTGATTCTACTTGCTCTGTACAATTCTGTTTCTGTTCTACTCATTCTTATTTCTAATGTCAATGAGATACTAAAGGTTAAACATTTGAATGCCTTTCTTCTATTTCTTTAGAAATTACAGTATAAAGGTGAGATGTATGGGCTTTGCATGCTTCTATGAGCAGGCAATAATGAAAATGTTAATACAGATGACAGTCAATACCTCTACTGCTAAGTTGTGTATGGGGGTTTAGCATAATCTGCTCTGATAAAGCACCCTTAATAGCCTTCTAACCCCAATACACCTCTACTTTGTAGCTCACAATTCAAAGGATTAGACAGAATGGATATGCAATTCTTATCTTCTCTGTTGCCAGCTTGGTGGCTATGCAAATCTTGAGACAATGTAGAAATTGTCTCATGTTTACCAACAACCACTTCATCTTTATAGAAGTAGGCACATTATACAAGAGGTATATTTACACAATGACACTGGAGGCTAAACTCATGTATACAAGTGCCCATCAGGTTGTTGAAACTATGCACAGAACACCCACCTCATATACTACACAACGCACACACAAAATAAAGTATGCTGAAGCACTTAAAAGCAATCTTCCTAAACAAAGACTGCCTAGATCACCTGTTGTCAAAGGCATACCTCAGCAAGCCCAAAGGCACTCATGAAAAAACAAACACCTAACAGCACACGTACCGTCAGTCTTGGTGGAGGCGCAAACACTAGGACTCTAAGACAAGCAAACTTGCAAAGACTCTCATCATTGGGGACTGCAGTGTAAGATATACTGATGTCTCTACAACTAGGCTGAACAAAGAAAAGATGATTGTTAGTTGCTTATCTGGAGCCAGAATCCACCAAATCACACTTGCACTCAAGTCATTACACCACAGGTACCAGTATGATTTCACTATAATCTACGTAGGTATAAATAACCAGAGATCCAACTCCCTGGACTATAAGAACAGAGATATTATCAGGCTGGTACGAGCCTAGCATTGCTCACATATTACCATCAACAAGGATGATATCACAATATGAGCAAAAAATAATTGATTTCAACAACTGGCCGTTTTTTTTTTGTTTTGTTTTATTTGTGTCATTCTAACGGGAACCAGTATTTGTCAGCTTGGGAGGACATAGTTAACAGACCATGTTTCTTTGCCAAGGATGATCTGCACCTCTCCCCTCTATGCTTTTGAATACGGGCTAAAACTTTGTCCACCCCCAAAGTTTCTTTTTCAGGCAATCCCAAGTTGACAAACATACAGACATAGCAAAATCAACTCAACTATTACTGCCAGGATCCTAAACAAAAAACTATACTCCTTCCAAGCCCACCCCCCCACACTTGAGAATATAGATGTCTGTGCAGTTACCAAGACAATGTTTAAAGTGATAGGGAGCATCAGACAGTGCAAGGTTTCAGTGCCTTTTACACTTTTAGACCAGTAACATCACAGAAAAGGACGTGGTGTCTCAATATACATCAATAACAAGCATACTTCTAGGGTGGTCAAAGAGGATGATGCTCTGGAATTCCATGTGCAGATCACTATAGACAAAATCCTCCAACATATCCTAGTCAGCCAGAAGTCACTCTCCATGTCCCAAGAAGCTCACAATGCATACTTGGACCTACTGCAGACACTTAACATCCAACCTAACACCCTACTCATAGGAAGACTAATTACCACTCTCTAAACTGGGAATACTACACAGTCTCAAATCTACAGCAGGCACAAAGATTCCTGGACTTTGTATTTACAAACGCCCTTGACCAAATAGTGAATATACACACTAGACGCTCCAACATACTGGTCCTCATGCTTACTAATAATGGAGAATGCTGCACCCTTCCCCCCATATCTCACCCTGTCTGGTAAGGTCAGACCATAAAGATGTCTTCTTCAAAATCAGCTCCATAATCTCATTAAAACTAGTAACAGTTAGGAATTATTCCAAGGCAAATTACCTTTTATAAGTGACAGACTGTCAAAATCAAATGCCCCTTAAAACCTAGAGAACACAAGAGCCTTTAATTGCTCTCAGAAACTGTAGAACCATATCAATGGCTGCATAGAGGCTGCTCTATCTACCAGAAGTATTCCCAGGACTAGCCCTAAAAAATGAACCAGCATAGTGCCATCCCAAATTAAACAGGATATACAGTAAAAGGAAAAAATACTTCCGTGGTGGTGCAGCGGTAGCATTGTTGCTCACAGCAAGAGGTTCTCCCATTCGATTCTCGGCTTGGGTTGGGAGTGCCTTCTGTGTGGAGTCTGCATGTCCTCCCTACAGTCAAGTGGGCGTTCAAAAGACATGCGTTGAATGGGTGTGCCTTCGTTGAAGGTTGGGCATCGGGCTGGCAACTCAACACCATAACAACCAACTGCCAATTATTAGCGGACTGGAGTTCCGCTATGGCGACCCCTAGCCGGGAAAAGCCGAAAGACAAACAAACAAACACAGTAAAAGGAAAAATAAATATGGCAAAAATCAGGAAGGGTAATTCCCATAAAAAATAGAAACTCTCTCATGAGAGTAAACAGGCAACAGAGTTCTAATTAGGTCAAGCAAAGCCTACTTTGAGTTTACGATAACCATAAGGCCTTCTACAGCTATATCAGAAACCTCAAGGGCAGCATAGAGCAATGTGCTGAACCGGAAGTTAATGGTGTCAAATCCACTGAGCCTGGCAATATAAGAAACAAGTTGGAGGACAAATTCAGTCCCAGCATTACCTCCCTCTCATCTTCATCTATCCCCTCAAAAATACCTTCAAACATAACCTCTCCATCTATAACTAGGGAGCATGTACTAGCCATTCTCGTTAAAGCCAAGAACACTGCCTCAGTGAGCCCAAATAACATCCCAGAATGCCTCCTGGATTGTCTAAAATGACTTATCAGGAGCCCTGGTGTCATTATTTAACTATAGTCTTAAAACAGGCTTTGTGCCATGTGAATGGAAGACAGCAATGGTCATCCCCATTAGTCTGACTAGACTGGTCTGCAAAGCCATGGAAAGAATTATCATGGAAGTTATCAACAAGGACATAGATCGCCAGACACTGGATCCATTCCAATTTGGCTTTGTCAAAGGAAAGTCAAGCTTACTGAATCTGGTGGACTTCTTAGAAAAGGTCATGAAGGCAATGGATGAGGGAAAATAGAGCATACTGCCCACCTAGATCTGGCTAAAGCATTTGATACAATACCCCATTTGGAGATTGTAACTTATGGAATCAAGTATAAACCCCTGTGTAACACATTGGATAGCTAGCTGGCTCACCGATAGGACCCAGGAAGTTAAAATCAGTGAGGCCACTTTCACAAAGAAGCTGGTCATAAGTGGAGTCCCCCAGGGCTCTGTGCTGGGCCCACTCCTCTTTAGCATCTACTTCTCAGTTGTCAAAGTCCATGTGAAACACCTTTGGATGACCAAGTTCACAGATAGTTGCAAACTGAGAGCAGTCACTGAACACCCCCCCCCACCCCACCCAAGCACACTCTTCAGGAAGGTCTAATAAAGACAAATGCTTGCTGCTACAGAAGAAATGGATTAAAACTCAATATCAAGAAATGCACTACAGTACCTTTTGGGAAGATTACCACCCAGGTAACTGCATCATCAATAAACACCCTTGAACACAGATTCACTAGTCAGGGATCTGGGAAGTTATGTAGACTAGTAACCTTGCCTTCGACCAGCATGCGTCCAAGGTAGTAAAAAAATCCCTCTATGCTGCTCAGTTTATAAGCAAGGACATGGCCTCTAGGTCCAGAGAGTTCATCATACCACTGTACTTGGCCCTCATCAAACCCATCACAGAGTATAATGCCCACTTTGGTATGTACCGAACCAGACACAGGCAGCAACTGGAATGTCCATAAAGGTTCCTTACAAAAAGAATGCAGACTAAACACTATGTCCTATGCTGATTTCCTCAAAACCCTGTGTCTTTACTCGGTATCGTACAGACTTCTGAGAGGTGATCTTTGCCTGGCATACAGGACATCCCTGCATCTTGTTTTGATGAACCTTTTGTACAGTCACAAAACAAATGGCTATCAGAACTTCTAGATTAAAATGACCTAAATTTTATTTAGGAAATAAATAGGACATGTTGTAGAGACAGATAAGATTCCCAGAGAACTCCCTAGCCATGTGAAGCAGGAGATCCACCCTACCCATTTTTAAGCACAACTTGGATTAATGGATGGCTAATCAGAAAGCCCACCCCTGGTCTTGCTCCTATGTTTCTGAAGAACAGAGGCAGTCAATAAATCACTACCTGTGAGTTATTTTCCAGGTGTGCACTTTGCTTGCTTTATTTAAAAAGTTTAAATTTTAAAATTTCTAAATTTGCAAAGTTTTAATTGAGTTTATTGTTCTGGGCTATACACTCAAGTGCATTAGCTTTTCTATGCTTATTTACTGTATAACTGCATTGTTTAGCCTAATTTAACCCAAAAAATATATAAATAAATAAATTCCATCTTATTTGCTAATTTCCCGCCTTTTCTAACTAGAATAGTCCAGTTTCCAGGCTTTGCTGGTTTCAGGACTTTAGTTTCAGTGTTCAGAGCTATCCAGACCTTGCTGTGGTAAAGGGAGGTCCTTCTGCTTACCAGTGAGAGTGGGAGCATTGTACTGCCTAACACTAGAGAAGTAGTTTCCAGCACTGAAATTGCAATTTTATTGTCCATTTTGGGCCAATTTCTATCCCTTTCAACTTTCTGGCATAAATAGGTTCATAGGTTGGTACTGGGCTATCTGCCCGAAGACATATATTAGCCCAGCCACGTTGTGCGGTATTCACCGCCCCTTTAGTAGTTCCCTAGACCCTTGTACTAGCAGTTAGTACCCTATGCTTGTTTGCTTGCATTTGTGCACTGCACAGCACCGTGGGGCTGAGGTAAAACTATTCCCGGTGCCAGGAAGTCTGATCTTCAAATTTTCCTTTAGAACTAGCTAGTTTATCAGCAGTAGCACTAAAATCTGTATACCTATGACTAGCACTTGCTCCAAAACTCACTAAAAAGCACTAGGAAGCCTTAATTTGTTACAAGCACTCTCCTCTCCTTGGTAATAAGGAGAAAATAGTCATAGGCACTAGACAGCCTACAATTGCAAGTACCTTGCCAAGAAGTAAGGGAAAATAGCTCTTGTACAACACAAAGAAAACACATAATTAGGCATGTCCAAGGGTCAGCTTCTGGTGATTTCTCCTATCCACCTGGTGAATATGGGCATACTGAGGCAATGCAGCAATTGCCTCATGCACACAGACAACCCTCTCCTCCTACCAACAAACACTACAACCTGCGATAGATGCACTTATATAGCTAGGACTGGAAGCAAAGCTCTCTCCAGCCAAGACTGTGCTAGACAGTCAAGAGGAGAAGGTTAACACCCACATAACACCTCAAACACATAGTCCTTCATAACCCACACATAGCAACACAAAACCCACATATGCAGAGGCGCTTAACATTAACTTGCCCAAGCAACAAGGAAGCTGAAATGGAACCACCACCCCCAAACACAACCAAAGCATCACATAGCTCACAACACCAGTGTGCCACCCAACAGCAGCCACTAAGGCAAGACAACGTACCCAACACTTTAGTCATAGGTGAATCTATAGTCGAGCAAACTGATGTCCCATTCACCAGGCTGAACAAGGAGAAAATTAAGTTAGTTGCCTGCCAAGTGCCAGGATCTGCCACATAACACATGCACTTAAGTCATTCCACAACAGGTACAAATATGACTCGGTCATTGTCCATGTTGGAGTGAATGACTTGAGGCATACCTCCCTGGACTACATGAAGAGAGACATGGAAGAGCTCTTGGATCATGTGGCCCAGGCAGGTATGACCCTAGCCCTGAGTAGCATCCTGCCATCACCCAGAATTATACCACAGTATAAGGATAAAATGACTGACTTCAATAATTGGCTAAGCTTCTAGTGTCAAAGTGGACCCAGTATCCATCTGCCTGGGACGACATGATCGACAAATCACGATGCTTTGCAAGAGATGGTTTGCACCTGGGATTCAGGTTACTGCCCAAGGCCCTTGCCACCCCTATAGTGCCTTTTTAGGCAAGTTTCAAAGGACAAAACTGTCACTGTAACAGGTACAAGCAAGCAAAATCTGAAGGTAATGCTACTCAATGCTAGAAGTCTAAACCTAAAGATACACTCTCTTGAGGCTCTCCTAAAAATGGAGAGCATTGATATCTGTGCAGTAACTGAGACCTGGTTCAAAGCTCCAGAGAGCACCCCTGCAATCCCAGGCTACAACTCATGCCACACATTTCGGCCACCACACCAGGACTGAAACATTATAGGTGAAGGAGTGTCCATATTCACCAAAGATATTCACACTTCCAGGCTGATTGCCCAACACAATGCATTTCAAATTCTCCAGGTGCAACTAACACTAGGTAAGACTGCAATAAAAATTGTAGCTTGCTATAGATCCCCCACCATGGCCCAAGATTCTCACTACAACTTTCTAAACATACTGGAAAATATTAAGACACAACCAAACACCCAAATACTGAGCGATTTCAACTACCCTGCCATTAACTGGGAAAACTACTCCTGTACCAACACCTTTGCTCAACAGTTCATGGAATTTATAAATTCCAATGCCCTAGAGCAACTAATTCATAGTCCCACCAGGGGTACCAATATTCTAGACCTGGTCATTACCAACATGGGAGATCGATACTCCACACCAGTGGTCATCCCCTCATTGGTCAGTTCAGTCCATAAGCTAATCACCCTGGACATCCACATCCCACCCCTACCCCCCTTTAAGAAAACCTCAGTAAAAAAAAAAACTTTTCCAAAGCCAACTTCATGCTTCTCAAGGTCAGACGTAACAAACGTCATGACACCCATGGAGATGGGAACTGGAAGTTCAACTGCTGAATCCTAAACTAAGGTGCTGTATGAGCACATTCACTCATGCATCATGGACCGAGCCATCCTAAACAGAACCAAGATGCTGTCCTCTAAAAACAGGAAGCCAGTCTGGTGGTCCCCTGCTATAAACAAGCTGTACAACAGAAGGAAGAAACTGTTGCAGAAAAGAGGAAGAACCCAGGATTCAAAAGACTCCCTCAACAGCCTCAGTACAAAGCTGAGATCCCTCAAAATCTTCCAAAGCTAGTTAAGAAAACAAAATTGCCAAAGATTCCAAGGACAACCACAAGGCATTCTATAGTTATGTGAAGAATCTAAATGGCAATGCTCAGATCTGCTCTGAGCTACAGCAGAATGGCACTAGATATACTGATCCCAAGGATATTGCCAATATCCTGGCAGATAGATTCAGTGCCAACTTCACCCCCCCCTCACTCCCTAAAGGGCCCATCTCAATACCAAAAGAATGCCAAATTCTGGTAATCATGGCCACTCAGGTAAAAACCCCATTCTCCAAAGCCAAGAATACAGCATCCATGGGACCAGATGAAATCCCGGGCTGTGTACTGCATGAACTACAAAATGAACTGGCACCTCACCTGTGTGTCATGTTTAATCATAGCCTCACCTCAGGCCTCATGCCCACAGAGTGGCGTACAGTGGGGGGATCCACTTTGGATCCTGGGAACTACTGTCCCATCAGTCTGACGAGCCTGATCTGCAAGGCCATGGAACATATTATCATGGAACTTATAAACAAAGACATTGGGAACCTTCAAAACACTGGACCCCACCCATTTTGGGTTCGTGAAGGGCTGATCTTTCCTCCTGAACCTGACTGACTTCTTCAAATCAGTCTCCAGAGCTGTGGACGAGGGTAAAGTGGTTCACACAGCCTACTTGGACCTCGCCAAGGCTTTTGACACTATCCCCCACTCTGGAATCATAGATAAACATACTAAGCTGGGCATTAATCCCTACGTCACTTGATGGGTTGCAAACTGGCTTACTGACAGAACACACACTGTAAAAGTAGCAGACTCTAAATCCAGCTCCAGACAAGTGACAAGTGGTGTACCGCAGGGTTATGACCTGGGACCACTCTTGTTTGGCATCTACTTCTCTGAAGTACAGGCCAACACTAGGGGACTCTTGTTTTACAAAGTTCACAGATGCCTGCAAGCTGGGAGCCATTACTGTATCCCCAAATAATGTGGATATACTACAAAAGGGCCTTACTGAAACAGATACCTGGCGCCAAAGCCATGGGCTCAAGCTAAATGCCAAAAAATGTATAGTTGTGCCCTTTGGGAAAAACCACGTACCTGTGAACTACCACAAAGGTGGCAGCACACTAAACACTGAAAGTGTGATAAGAGACGTAGGGACACAGGTGAACAGTGGTCTCACCTTTGATAACCACATAGCCACAACAGTTAGAAAATCCTTCTACGTGGCACACCTCATCACTAAGGGCTTTTCATCCAGAAAAAAGGAGGTCATTGCCCCTCTGTAGTCATCCCTCATTAGACCCATCACAGAATACAACCCCCCATTTGGTATGTACCTCAAAAGACATCTGCAACAACTAGAAAGGCCAAAGAAATGCCTCACAAAAAGAATTACAGGCCTAAAGCAGATGCCTTATGCTGACCGTCTAAAGAAACTCCAGCTATACTCTGTCGCATTTCACCTACTTAGAGGCAATCTCTGCCTAACATACAAGGCCATGTCAAACCCAGAGTTTGTTGGGCATGCTACACTTAAAGAAATCCCAATTCCTCCGAGCCACACGCTCCAGGGATCTTACCCTTGTCATCACAATGAATAGAACATGCTGGAGGGATAGGTTCCTGACCCACAGACTCCCCATACTCTGGAATAGGCTGCCCATACATGTTAAGCAGAGCGCCTCAATGGCCCTCTTCAAGAGGAACCTTGACAATTGATTGGGAGATGGGAAATTCACCCCGGGGATCACATCAGTAGCCCTGCTAGACAGGGGTCCAGGAAAGTAAATATTTGTGGGAAGCAATAGCCAGAGAATCATTATGGCTAGGCTTGTATAGACCCTAGGGCCAATAGCCTAGTACCTACATACGAACCTATATAAATCAAACTTGTTGGTCATATTTGGGTTGCACAACTAGGCTTATAAGGGTCCTAATGGTCATTAGCCTGGTATACACTTATGAACCTATATTTTGGGAAGGATCAACATATTGACGAATGGTGGATATTTTTGCATATGAGCAAGTTGCTGATTGTCTTGCAAGAGAAATCATGGCGGTTTGTTTTAGTGCTTTAAGCAGTGCTCAGTTAGGAGGAGTTATATGGAGCATGTGTTGATAGTGAATTAATATGCCCCATCTTGTGTCTTTTTTCTTTATTTCTTTTTTTGTGGATTTTGTTTTTAATAATTATTTTTGCAATACAGGTACTACCCAACTTTTCCCCTCATGTTTTGTGGAACTTTACTGGAATTTCAGATAATATGAAACAAGTAATGTCATGAGGTGAGGAGTTACGTGGCAAGAGGTCTATTTATTTATTTTACATTTGTTCACCATGGAGGTCCGACTAGACAGACATGTCAGTTTTCAGCAGAGGCCCGGGGAGAAAAGCTCCAGAAAGAATTGCTAACATACTATACACAAGATATTTACAGGAGCATTGTAATTTACACACAGAGTTATAAAATATAGCAGATAACATACGATTGATTAAGATATTTACATAAGCATAGTGGTTTAGGCATAAGAATTAAAAGTATAGCAGGTAGTAACATAGGATTGTTGTTCATACAGTATGTTAAGTAGAGATGATCCAAGATGTAGTGAAGAGAACAGAAGAAAGGAAAAATTAAAAATACTAACCAGTTTGTCAAAGGAGGAGAATACAGACAAGTTCATATGAGGTTGACTGATATTTTAAGGGAAAGCTTTTCAACTTAGTCAAGGGGAGAGTTAGTGGGTATAGATGGGACAGTGAGGAGTAGGCAGCAGTGAGTTGGTAAGTAATGTGTGATCATAAATATAGTGCATCTGTGTGGAGTTTTATAGAAGAGGTAGGATAGTGGGTAGGGGAAAGGGGTTAAAAATCTGTCAGCCAAGTACTAGGTAGTTGCATGTCCAGGAGTTGTTTAGGTGGGAAATAAGCATTTTTTTGAAGACAATTTTGTTAGGTTGTACCCTGATTTGTAGTGGTAGGGAGTTCCAAGTCTTGGCAATGTTGCTAGAATACAGGGAGTCACCAGAACTGCAAGTGCTTTTGGAGACTGCGATTAGTGCCTTGGTAGTGGATCTAAGTTCTTGGTTACTGGAGCAGAAGGTGATCAGGTCTTGTAAGGCTGGAGTTCTGTCAGGTTGGTACAGTATTTGGTGAGCAGTTGGTTTAGAGCTAAGGCGTTTGGGAGTTCCAACCAGGAAAGCTGTTTTAGGGCTTGACAGTGGAGGGTGCGGTAGGAGGAGTTTGTGGCGAATTTTGCTATTTTGTTGTAGCATACAGATAACTTGCTTAAATCACTCTTGTTTAGATTAATTAGGACAGGAGAAGCATACAGTAGGGTAGAGAGAGAAGATGGGTTTGAGCTATGGTAACTTTACTGTTGCTGGTTAAGAAGTTTTTATATCTGTAAAGGAGTACCTAATTTTTTGTTGACTTCGATTACTGTATAAGCTATGTGTTTATCAAATTTCAAAATTTATTGCCAATAATGACCCGTAGTAATTTGGTTTGTGTGATGGGGGAGATGGAGCTATTATCTGATGCAGAAAAAATGGGCATTCAGACTTGTAGATAGCACCTATAAGAAGATAGTAGTAATACATATGGAATGGATATTTAATCTCAAAGATAAAGATCATGACGAGTTAAGTCAACTACTAAAATAGGATTATTTTCTGAAGGGTTACTTAAAATATGCTTCAGGGTAATATGAAATACAAAACTGAGTGTTGGTGTGATTTTTCTGAGTGCTCTTAAACTAAAAGACCCTTAAAACATTTCTTCTTGGATTGCTCAAAAATATAACTGATACAGTTTGCCTCAAAACATGCAGTAAATCTGTAATTATATTCTATAACCATTGAACAAATTTGTTCTTGGCTTTATAGAGATGGAAATGAATTAACTGAAACACAGGATAATACTATTATAAATATTATAGAGAGGACTGGGTAATGACTCGTTTCATATTTTATTTATTTTTTTGTATTTATAATGAAATATGTAAGTATGCTATCATTACATTCTTCTGATGTTATTCTGTAATATGGCACTGAAAAAAAAGAGAGTATGAAGTAACAGGAGGATTTGATGGAGAACACAGAGTATCAGTGGCAACCAAGGAACCTGACTAGGCTGTGATTTCTACTATATCTAGTGATGGCTCTGACAATGCAAAACTTTGATAAAGGTTATAATAGCCACACATGTACCAGGCAAATGACAGAGGGTCTTTGGGGAGATGGTAATTTTATAGTTGGCTAGGTTAAGGAAACTACAGCAATAAAAGGAACGCTCAAGACAACTCCTTGATGCTAACATGAGTGTGTGAGTGAAGCAGCATGTATATACCCAAGGAAGCACTCAACAGTGTTGAGAAGTACAACAAAAAGAGTTGTTACCATTGGTTGGATGGAATGGTTCTTAGACATCAACAGTGCTCACAGTAAGCCTAATGCCACAAAGACTTATACAGATGTTGTTTCTGCTTTTTCAAGCTGTTTTGTGGGACCAAAAAAAAACTTCATTTAAGCCAGGTATAAATAACAAGGCAAAGCTCCTGATAGATACTGCATTTGGAAAAGACAATGAAACCAACTGAATGTAAAAAGTATCAGGAGTTTTGATTCATTTGATTAGGGTTACTACAATGCATCCCTTGAGACTACAGTTGATGTGACTGAAGGAGAAAATAAATTAAAAATATATCTCTGGAACTCTGTTATGAATAATCTGACATTTCAAAGGACAAAAGAATATTTCAAAGGATTAGAAATCACATGTTAAAACAGAGACGATATTAAAATGCTAAAAGAAGATTGCAAAATCAGTGCTAATGGTAGCAGAAAGTTTGGATACTTTAAAAATTTGGACTAGATGGTGGATTTAAAGGCAGATGATAAAAAAACTTGCATTGTTTCTAATATTGTATTGTATACATCAGACAATGCAGACAAACCATTTCCTATAAGATTAAACACAACTCAAAAACAAAATGATCACACCGGTGGGAAGAAAAAAATAATGTGATTAAAAGCACAAGATAAACACACAATGTATGAATCATCACAAAATTGCATTTTTTATTGATTAAGTGAAATGGCTGAGTTATCAGAAACACAAGATTGCAGTAAATGAAACTGTTAACGCCTAAAATATAGACATGAGGGAGATGCATGGCAGAGAGCATAAATATGGAGTTTTTCAGGAGAGTGATAAGGTCCTTACATAAAAGGGACAATCAGAAAGAAAGAAAAAGGAAAAATAAGAAAATCTTTTTAAAATGATAAATGTGTACTTCAAAAGGTATTATTTATTAACAGAGGTAGTATTATAATGGAAGTTAACATCATTTGAGAATGTAAAGAAACAAAATTAGGATGCATTACAAAACTGTAAATTTATAAAGACCAAATAAAAAAGTAACAAAAATGGATAAAGGAGTAAGGTATTATGGAAAATGGTACTGGAAGAATGGTGTGGGAATATGTGTGTGTTACCTAGGAAAGGAATGATTGTTTTATCTATGCTAACAGTTAAGGCAAGTATAATGGAAGAATACATGCAAGACACCAACGATCTGTTAACAGTTATGCACCAAGTCTCAGAAATGGAGAAAAGGGCTTTCAAAGAAAGTAAACTACTTGACAGAGGATTTCAAAGATTGTGAGATGAATAGAAACGAGGCTGAATGACAGAAAAAATATATTAAACCTTATTAAAGTGGGCAAGTTAAAATATATTGGTACAGAACTGACTATTAAAGACATCAACATAAAATAAAAGTAGACTAGGTTTTAGTTAATGAGAATAGGACTCCTTTACAGAAAGGCATACCTACACCATTGTTTTCAGACCAAAAAGCAGTTAGAAAGATGATATACAAACATGACAGAAATAAAGGATCCAGAGTTTAAAAAAAAAAAAGACAGAGAGAGAGAGAGAGAGAGAGAGAGAGATTGTGAAAGGTTATAAAATAAGGAGGTTAAAACTACCAACAAAACACAAATTAAAGGTAATGTTAAACGCTAGGAGTCTAAACATGAAACTGCACTCATTGCAAGCATTCCTAACCCTGGAAAATGCTAGCATCTGTGCAGTCACAGAAACCTGGTTCAAAGCTATGGAGAGCACCCCAGCCTTACCTGGTTACTCATCCTATCATACATTCAGACCCCAGACTGTGGGTAGTAAAGCCAAAGGAGGTGGATTTTCAATATATATTAAAGACATGCACACCTCCAGGCTGGTCAAACAGTATGACACACAGGAGATGCTCCAAGTGCA